>NC_056728.1:669181261-669248761 GCF_019279795.1 Protopterus annectens | reverse complement strand
GAACCGTGAATGCCTGTTCATTAGGTGGATGCTCTAACCACTACACTATTGGTGTTTTACTTCACTTATATGTATACCGATGGTTCATAGTTACCTGAACACACGCCTCGGCACTTCACTAACACAGCAGGCATCCATTTTCCTGTTAGGAAAACCACACTACTACACATGCACCATTCCCTACTGCTCTGCACCTGTGCCGCATGTTGACTCACTCAAAGTATATTCAGACCTCCCAAGCCTATAGTCCTGGCACATACGTTTGTATGATTGGCAAGGTGTTCATATGGTCATCTGGGTTTAGGCTTGTCCGACTAGGGACTGGGACTGCCCTGTACCCATTTGAAAGTCAGATTTAGCACATGGACAAGTTACTCCCACTGTTAGCATCCTATCTGTGGCTAGAGATGCAGGGATTTTGCCCACCTCTGTCCAGCTTGATATGTCAGCACTAGATAATACAGGTGTTCTGCTGCTGTTTTCCTTCACATTTGTTATGAATGCTTTCTTAAGCCCATGTTCATTCTGTAGACATATATATATATATATATATATATATATATATATATATATATATATATGTGTGTGTGTGTGTGTGTGTGTGTGTGTGTGTGTATGTACACATGCATATACATCTATATGATTTAATTACTTTGATCATACTGTAGAATGACTGTGCTGTCTGCTATGTTTGTGATAACATCAGAGTTAGGTATAACTGCCATGGCTTAGTGGTAAATCACATTGATTGTGATGTGCAGGGTCCTGGCATTGGGCCTGACCAACACGGTTTATTGTGTTGCTGGGCAGAACAAGGGTCATTGGACAAAGGGTGAGTACAACACTTTTCAGCTGCTGTTTTCCGTTTAACCGCCGTTTCATATCACGCAAACACCTGCTGCATTCTTATTGTGATACGTCACCCCAGTTCACATTTCAATGGTATTATATCGTTATACAGCATAAAATTAGCAAGATATGCTCATATACAGATTATGCATCATAAATGGTGTGTGCTGCAGTCGAATTGGCAACGTCTGCTTGATAGGCAAATGCTCTAACCACTACACTATTGCTGTGCTGCTTCATTTGCATGTATACCCATGGTTTATAGTTACCAGAACAAACACAGCACAACATCACTAACACGGCAGTCATTCATTCTCTGGTCAGAAATAAAGCACACCACTACACATGTGCCACTCCCTACTGCTCTAGAAACATCCCGTATGTTGGCTCACTCCAAGTATATTCAGACGTCCCAAGCTTATAGTCCTGGGACAGACATTCATATAGTGGTTAGGGTGTTCAATGGTTCATCTGATTGGTGACTAGTATTGTTCTGTATTTGTTTGAATGTCAGACTTTGCATGTGGTCATAGTTAGTACAACTGTTAGCATCTTACCTGGGGTTGGAGATGCAGGAGGTTTGCTCACCTTTGGACAGCTTGATATGACAGCAGTAAATATTACGTGGGGGTCTGCTGCTGTTTCCTTTCACATTTGTTATGACTGCTTTATTTTGACCATGTTCTTTCTTTCTTTCTTTATATATATATATATATATATATATATATATATATATATATATATATATATATATATATATATATATATATATATATATATATAAAATCTGTCTGTACATGCACATGCATATACACCTACATGCTTATTTACATTCCCCATACTGTTGAATGACTGCCACTTACTGTCACACATACCTGCTTTATAGTGCCTTAATCACCCTATATCTGACTGCCATTATTGTGGCCATCATATAAAATTAGCCCATCATATAAAATTAGCCCTTGCATGGCTTGGACCTGGGAACAGGAACACCATAGTCACTGGTTTTACCACTAAACCATCTGTGATACATTCTGTATGGATGATTATTAGGATATATGATTTTACTACAGCCATTCCACAGTACTGGCAACAAATGTGACAGTCGGGTGGTGTACATATGTATAGTACATGTTACTATTCATATGTTTCTGAGAGGCATATGTATGCATTTGCAAGTATACATATTTATGAAATGGACACATACTTGACAACTACTTATATGCATGTATTTGTGATGTGTAGCTGTGCGAATATAAGTACGTACATTTATAGCTGTATGACTACATATCTGGAGTTATACATGGCCATGTATATGAACAACCACATACGGGAGGTACCTGTACCATTTGTATACAGGGGTTGTGTGCATCATTACGATGAGGAACCTGGACAGGGTATACAATTTGTGGATATGTACTATTTGGGAGATGGCTATGGGGAAGCTTCATGGGAACATGTGAATGGTATAAATTCACAATAATGCACATGGGGAGACGTGCATCATGGTCAGGTGTTTAATCCAGGGTCATAGATTCTGCAGGACCGGCTGGAGGCTGAGCAGGGTTGTGGACAACTACTGCTAATGCAACTTGTGTCCGGTTGTCTACAGGGCTGGACATTGTGTCATGCCACCAAGTCTAATCTTTAGAACAAACAGTTATCACATGAGGGATGGCCAAAAATTGTGGACACCAATGACTCCAATTCTTTTGGCTTTACAAAAATGACGGAGGGTTATACATGCAAGGGATACCTAGTTTGCAAGCCTGAGATTGCCTAGGGTGAGACTGCCTACTATATATGGTTAGGGGGCACTATGTGGAGATATGGCTGCGCCAAGCTAGCAGCCCGAGTATGGGTGGTTTTGGTGGATGTTTATCAAGGGGGTGATGGTGTGTTGTGAAGGGGATGATGGGTATTCATTTATGTATCCAGGTGTGTTGGAGTTGAATGGCTCAGTTCAGGCCAGACCATTATGTGGGTGTGAGCTGGTAACATTTCTGTACATGTGTATTGCACATTTTAATGTTCATATGTTTGTGGGATTGTGTTCTGCAGTATGACCTGTCAGGGTGTATTGCAGATAAGTATGTTCTTTGTTTCCTTTATGATTCACCCACTGTTCCCTCGTACACCTCCAGTTCACCAATTGTACATCTGACCCAGTCTCCCTTGGTGAATTATTACATTACCCTTCACCCCCCCATATTCCACACACACCATCCATCCCTTTTCTGGTTGATGGCCCATGGCACAGACAACAGAACACATTGCATACTCTACATATCTCTGGTACCAATATGGTTGTGAGGACAACCCTAGCATATTTGATCTTCCACATGCTGTACTTTACACACATAGGTACACGCAAATACTTAACTTTCATGACATGGTAGGTAGACCCGGGTAATACCCATTCATCTTTGGGCCAACCAGACAAGGACGATTTGGACTGCAAATGGGAGTTATTGAGCGAATGCTCTGACCATTGGTAGGGTTGCCACCTTTTCAATTGGCCAAAGTGGGACATTTTCGGGACACTCATCAGATTTTACAGGCCAACACATACCTACGGTCAGTACAAAGGATAGAACTTTACTTTTATGCCTAAATGGAAGCTTATTCTTGTAGCAGTTTAGTTGTTTATTCTGTTTCTTCTAACATTTAGGTATTTTAGATACAGAAATAACTATTTTATGGAACTATTACATAAAATATGGGACATAATTATGTCCTATAATCGCAGAACTTTTGCCATTTTTAATATTTTTGCTAAGGACACAACAGCCCAGAGTGGGACTGTCCCTCACAAAGTGGGACAGGTGGTAACCCTAACCATTGGGCCAGGCTTAGCAAAGGGCAGGGGTGTGCAAACACACTGTGTTTTGCTTCCACTTGTTATAAGAATCAACACTACAATGGAATACGGGCACGGGGTCTTAAATGTCATTTGTTTGAGGAATGGGGGCTTAATATTCAGCTACGTGCCTTTGTGTTTTCTTTTTATTTTGGGTGTTCGCAAAACTGTCTTGTATGTTTTGCACACATTTCAGTATCCACGGACACTGACAGGAGTGATTACTATTGGAGGCAGGCTGTACTAATCAGTATTTTAGGTTGCGCATCTACAGCCGACATGTTCACGCTTCCGTGCAATGCTTAGGCATGGCCCCTGCACTCATGCACATTTCCTATGCACGTGGACGGTGCAGCAGCATGCCTTCATTAATATGCATATGGTGCTGCTGTGCCATCTCTACACCGTACGGTTGGCGCAAGGCTAACGCCGTCCTTGCGATGAGCTTCATGAGTCCCGGGGCATGTTTTCCCATTTTGCCTAATTTCAATTGCACTGTGGAATGCTACATGTAATGAACTCCAACCGCTGCTGAATAAAAGCTGGTATTCCACAAGATAAATAGGAAATTCACAACTTAGCAAAGGCCATTGACAAAAGCTAGTGAAGTTATTGAAGCTAAAGGCATAATAATGTGCAGGTTATTGATGTCTTACCCTTATTATCAACATAATAGCATTAATTCAATTATGTTTGTTACACAGAACTAACAAATCTAATGTGTTTTTTAAATAAATGCAGTGGTGACACTTTTTAAAACTTTTTTGGGGGGTTAACACTGTCTTGCTTATTAAATATCACCTCAACACATCAAGTTCTTGGGTCTACATGCAGAATAGAATACCCAATATCAACATTAAATCACCTACAGGATTTGTCTTGTTTTGAAGAATAGTCTCTGTTCTTTGGAAGACAATCGATTCTCCTCACTTCAGAAAGATTCCAAACTATGAATCTTAAAACATCCTATGTTACTCGGCATTTGCATATTAACTGATTCAGAATGGACTAATTATCCAGTTTATCTCTTTCCTGTAGATAACTAAATTATTTTACAGTCTTATGACTTCCTTTTTTTATATATGCATACTCAGAATCTATTATCATGTAGCACCTTCTAGGGTCAAACTCTATCCACCATATGCACCACATGAACTATATGTTTTGCCTCACTGACAGCAGCTTAATTAGTGTATTAATTAAACATCATTGTATTGTCTATAATGCTTTCAACAAACTTGTTTACACTGATTATTTCATAACTACACTTAACTACAGTGAAAAGTTTTTCTTCCTTGTAAAAACAATGGTAATGTTAGTTTTGAATTTTGCCCTTGAAATGCCATGGAATATTATCAGATATCAAACAGCTAACATTCCTGATGTTTTTGCAATGCCTTAGTGACATATTACTCTCAGTAGCCACCTCCTTACTCCTCCATGTTCATTTATTTTGAAGTTGTTCCTGTTTGTTTCATGTATTATAATACATTTATCTATAGGATCAGAATCAATTATAATATTACCTGTTAATCACATTCTCAACATTTATACTTTTTTTTTCTGAAATAGATGTCTAAATATCTATTTTTACTTTTGAGTTTGATAAACGTTTTTCTCTCGTATGTTAATTTTGTCATTCTGATAACTCTCATTAGATCCCATTGTAATTTGTTTAATGTGTATTGGTCACATTTGGAAGCATTTTTGTTTTACAGTTAATTTCATTTCCCATTGTACAAGTCATTTTGTAAAAAAAAATGAAGCTGACAGCATGCTGAAGTTTTAGTTTAATCTCAGATTTTCTCTATAAACACACCCAGAAAGTATGTCAAAGTAGATACCGAACAATGATTTACATATAACTGCACACCACTGTGGTGATCCAACCCAATTTACCTCTTTAGAGGAGACGCTTCTTATTTACATTGTGGCTTCACTGCATCATCCCATGTTAATATTCAATATGATGTGTTTCACCTGAAGTAATTACTTGACAACTTGTCTTTCTAGGAAGTAAGGAAGTACTACTGATAAATTTAGCATGGAAATATAGTAGTCTGCACATAAATTTAGGTAGTGAGTCATTGTGGGTTCAGTTTTTCATGATGTCATGGCAGAATTTTTTATCTGTGAGAAAAATATTCAGGGGAGGACATCCTTACCAACAAAATAAAATGGAAAAATAATACACTTTCTGTATCAAAAGCTATATCCTTTAGTAAAGAATATGTTGAAAAAGATATATACAACTTCAATGGTTGGTTACTTACACTTGCTTTACAACATTACCCACACACTTTAAGCTAATGGTAGTATTTGCTGAAGTCTTCTTCTTACAGGCTATCTAGTATATTTCCCTTTGTAATGTTTGCTGATTTTAAGGTTCTATCGCTGAGTTTTTTTTAAATTTCTCAATTTATTACTGTCTTACTGAAATTCACTTTCATATAATCTAGTCATTATTTAAATATTATTTTTGTATTGCTGTGAAATAATGTATCTTAATTTAATCAGTTCATGCATTACTAATTTCTTAATAAGTGCCATCTGACAAATCCTAGAAAGAAGAGTTGTTAGTGGCTGTAGATTTTTATTTAGTCTAAGACTAGATGTAACAGAGTCTTGGTTGGATTCTGTAATTAGAAGTAATCATTTTTAGAAAGCAGCTAAATGAATGAAGCACCTACATTTTATTGGATCCTGTTGGCTTCCTTCCTATCTACTATAATCTCTAGTTGTTATTTATATTATTTAATATTTTACATAATAAAATTATACACAAGTATTAAACTATCTTTCCAGGAATGTTTACTACAAAATGCTGAACTTTTTCAAATCATAGACTTCTATATGTCAGGAAAAAAGAAGATTGCAGTTGTCACCATTGGGGGGTTCAATTATGGAATGTTATAAAAATAAAACATTGGTCAAATGACATATACTCACACTAGTCATACTAATCAGTCAAATACTTCCATTGCAAATTAATTTAAGCAATACATAGCTACAGAACATTGCATGATTTTAGTCATATGAAAGCATTAACCTCTCAGTGGTGCTTTTATGAAATATTGGTTATAGGGCCTATCTTCAAAGTAATCTATCTTATCTCAGCACTATATTTCACTTGAAAGAAACTCAAACAAATATTTTCTACAAACTTTTAGAAAAGCTAGAGTAGAATTCTTTTGTAATCGTTAGGATTCTAAGTCTACATTTTAAAGAATGGTGGCCTTGTTGATATCCAATCCATCAGGATATCTATCTAATTTTTCTCTCAACATAGGCATTGTTTAAACTACTTTCAAGCATAGAGAAATCATTCCAATGCCAAATATCTCCTCACTTTTATCCCCTCATGATTGTAGACCTATAGCAAAATATTCAGAAATCTAGCCCACAGTCATGCATTAAAATGCAGAAATATTTATGATTTTCTCTGAGATGCGTAGCATGGCTTCCTTTTCAGTACATTCAGCTTTATATTCTTTTGCAATCTCCCTCTCTCTCTCTCTCTCTCTCTCTCTCTATATATATATATATATATGTATGTGTGTGTGTGTGTGTGAGACAGCATTAGTGTTAGTCACTTCAGTGACAGAATAACTGAAGAAATGGCAAAGATCTTTGACAGAATTGATCACTTACTACTCCTTACTAAACTGAAAAAAAAATACTCGAGTATAGTTTCATGGATAAATAATTACCTAACAAATAGAACTTATTAGGTGGGTGTAGGTTCCTCGTCTTCTGATTCTCTGTCTTTCTCTCTCTCTCTCTCTCTCTCTCTCCCGCCTTCCTTTAGTGTTCTAAGGAATCTACTTTACAAACTCATGCTCTTCTAGATATTTGTGAATGACTGTTCTCTTGACTTTTCTGTCTCTGAATATTCATACACAGATGATATCTCTTATTGCAGTCAGACAAGTCATATAGCAAACTGCAAGGAAAATTACATGATTTTAGTAAATTATTTTAATTGGACCATAAAGAGAAAGAGGTCGTACGTGTAAGATGTGGTCCATAGTCCTATTCACCTCTTCCAAAAGCTATCCCATTGATCATCAAGGACCCTTGTAGATTATCCTTCTGCATGAAGGCAAATGAGGATACATAGGGCTACTCATGGATACTATGTCATCATTCAAAATTCATATATAGTCAGTGGTACAGATGGTACTAGTGAATTCTGTGTTACAGGGGCTCCTGTATCTTCCTTCTCCATTAGCTCAGCAGCAAAGATTGGACTCATACTTAAAGCATGTTGGTCATCTTTGCAAGTGTCATTGCTTTAGAATTAATTTCAATTCTGTTTTAATCCTTGTGATACAGTTTCAAGTGATTTTGCAAAACATAAAGATTATAATGTACTTTTTTGTTTCACTGTTTACTTAGTTTGTCTCTTTTGTAACACCCACAAAATAATGTCATGGTATGCACTGATTAGTGATTTGCAAAACATTATGGGTAACCAAAAATAATTAATATGTACAGTGGAGCTGATTCTTATTTACATTGTGGTTTCAGTACTACCGCATCATCTGTTACTTGTCAGTTTGAGAAGCTCAATCTACAAGAACTAGATGGCAAATTATCTTTCTAAAAAAGGTAAGAAACTACTTTTAATAAATTTAAAATGGAAATACCTTAGTCTATCAGAGGTGCCGGAAGCTGTTGAAGACTGGGGGAGGAGGAGGGTGAGAGGGGCACTTAGTGATCTAAAAAGGGCAATTTTTTAAAACTATTTACTACCACAACATAGGTTCACTTGGAGGACTTTTTAAGCTTAGCCAATTCCTTTTTGGTGCTTGATTCTTGAATTAACATTTTCTGACTGGTCTTACCTATCCCATGGCTGATAATTGTATATTAGCCCATTACCTGGCTATTTCACCCAATTTACCATAAACACTAATGTGTGCATACTGCTTTACTTCTACAATGATTATTTGGATTTTATTTTTTTAGGTTTTATAGCACAATGCACAAACAGTAACAGATATCTGCTAAACAAAGCAATACTGTCTCAGAATGAAAATAGACTTGGCATTAAAACTTCTCTGCCCTTAAAACTCACATTAATTGAAACAGCATTAAAACCCACACCACATACAAAGAAAATGCATCTGGCCAGTGGTGGATAAGGTTTACCTTTGGGCTGTTTTCAAATCAGAGGCCCCTTGCGCACAAAACAAGAAACATACATGTGTTATTTGATACATCTTCCTGACTTTATTAAATTATATTCCTTGTATAATACAGCACACTTGTTAGACTTAAGTTAGAGCGCATTTTAAATTTATTGTTTGAAATTTTTTCCAGTAGGCAATGAAACAAAATGCATGCACCAATTTCCATGATAACAGTCTACTTCTACACACAAGATATATGTATAAATACAAATACAGAATCACAGTAGTGTAAGCCATAGGCATGTTGCACAGCTTCTTGCACTTATTTTCAATTGGGGGGTGCAAAAGGTCAAACACCAGGGACACATTTTAAACATTGCTTGTATAATTTTGGAAAGTTGCTTGCATAAAATGCTGTATTACCACTGTACATTTCACTGCCAAGTCTTGAACACAGAACCCTATGCACTACAGTCAGTGCAACATACCACTAAGCTAAATCAGCAGTTTCCTGAACGACAGTAAGACAAGCTTAAATGGCTATCATTTAGTGAATTCAGTTCTCACTTATCACCATAGCTCTCAACTTCTTAGCACAAAAATACAGAACAACACCAATAACGGGGGAATACAGCCCCAAAATAGGGACACATTTCAAATACTGATCTTATAAACTTAGGAAATTGCTAGCATAAGAGGTTTTGTTTACTGCTCCTGAAAACCAGAAATTTAATGAGGAACAGAACAAGACAAAAATGTGAGCCATAAATTGACAAGTGATGGTGGCTAGGGACTTTAGGCTCTTTTTACCTGCACCCAAGATACAGGGTTTGAGCCTGTGTACCTCTAGCCACCAGATGTATCCTGTTGGGGGCATTTTCACACACATACACACCCTTCGCCTGGTGCAGCAGCTAGTGCATAACAGTAAGTAAATCCTCCTGCGACAGATGAATCCTGTACCTCCCAGTATTATACAGGCGCGTGGCATGCTGACGTTATTGCGCACGTGATGATGAGAGGTCGTAGGTGCTGTAAAAGTGGGAGGGCACACCTCCCCCCTCGCTCTACGGTTCCGGCGCCCATGTAGTCTATACATTAATTTAGGTAGCGAGGAATTATGTCTTAAGTCATTCATTGTGTCATAGAAAGGAATTTCAGCTCTGAGAAAACTATTCAGGGGGCTGTCCTTAACAACAAAACAAAATACCCAAACAATACAATTGATTTCTCAAGAACTATTATATCCAGCTCCAAGAAAATGTTACCTACACTTTCTTTAGAACATGACCTGGAACCAGTAATGAAATCCCGTATGTGCAGAGTAGTCCTAGAGAGACGGGCGCGATTCGGATGACGTCAGATGCCAGAAACGAAAAGCGTGTTGGTGTGATAGTGGGGGATAACTTTCAAACGGGACCTAATGATGGCTTTAGACTACTAAACACCCGAAGGGGGTAACAAAGGACACAATACACCAGATATTTATCAAGATATGGACTTTCACAAGTGGCTAAATCAGTTGCTTAATCCCTACGCCAAAGAAAAGAAGAACGGACAAATGGGTAGCCTGACATATAAGGATAAATGTAAGACATTTAAAAAATTGTTATTGAAATATAAAACCTTGGTTGTCAAGAATTGGTATTTCGAAAAATGTTTAAAAGACAAGATTGTACCTAAGGGACTGAGGTTGAACAAATTTCCGAACAATAGTTCTGATGATACAGTGTTTTTTAAAGCTGTGTGTGATATATTGAATGACTGTGGGCTGGCAATAATTAAAATGATGTTAAAACGTAACATTGAGATTATTGAAAATATCAAAAAAGAGATAGACAAACTGTACAATGAGATTAGTAAGGATCTTTTGTTTTGTGTAGATGAATATAAAAATATGTATTATAGAGTGTTACATGATATTGATTACACCATTAATACTAATATGAATAGAAAATTAAAGAAATTGGAAAGAGATTTGTATGAATATGAGAAGGGCCTTGCTTATTACAGTGAAACTAAAAAAAACTTACCAAAGAGGAAGGAAATATAGTGAGGAACACTATGGTGGCAACAATAGAGGAAACAAACACCAAAATAATGACATAGGAAGGTTTGATAGACAGGATCCAAATGCAAATGAATATAATTTAAACAATACTGAACTACATTATGAGGGAAATTACAGAGATAGAAATATGGGAGATGCTATCCCTTTAGAAATGGAGGAACCGAGGAGGTTCGAGAGATTACGGAATCGGGCCCAACAGCCCTCCTATGCACAAGTTACGGAGAACAGGAACACCAAATACATGGGGAGAATGTACAGATAAGGGACACAGATATTGTATTTTTGAATACAGAGAAAACTGAAACACAAGTGGTTGAAGAACATGATTTCGATGGTATTATTAACACTTCTAAAAATTTTAATATTTTTAATTATACAGACATTGTAATTAATGAGAACCATTTTCATTTATTTATAAAAGGTTTTACATTTGTACCTATACACAAGCCTAGGATTGAGAATATTTTATTAGATATAGAAACTTTTACTCGTAAACTCAATTTTAAACATATTTATAAGGATAGAGACCTACAAGAAAAAGAAAATACCTTAAAAAGACCAAGTATATACAACCCCCCACTCCATTATGAAATTATGAATTTTGAAAAATGTGTGGTTAACAGAATTCGGAAAGATTGTAAGAAGGAAAATGTGCTTGACAATAATTTGACAAAAGCTGAAATGAAATTACTTAACGAATTAAGTGGCAATGAAAGAATTAGAGTAATGAAACCTGACAAGGGAGGAGGGGTTGTAATTATGGACAGATGGGAGTATACTAAGAAAATGATGGATATTTTGGACAAGGAGAATCAGTACGAACTTGTTTCCAGGAATGAGAAAAACATTTCATATAAGAAGATAGATTTAATATTGGAAGATAATCTATTACAAGGACTGATTGACACAGAATTATATAATTATCTAAAAGTACCTAAACCAGTTATACCTGTTATTTTTGGTATACCGAAAACAGACAAGTCCCAATATGATCCACCCATGAGGCCTATAGTTTCCTCACAAGGATCTAAAACACATCCTTTAGCAATTTATGTGGATGTTAAGTTAAAGGAATTTTATAACAACCACACACATATTTTGATTGACTCATGGGACTTTTTGAATAAAATTGGGAAGAGTCCATATATAGATGAAAGTACATTTATTACAATTGATGTAAGGGATTTATTTTCAGTAATACCCCAGACAGAGGGACTGATAGCGTTTGAAAGAATGTTAACAGAGATGGATTTTTTAACAATAGATGAATATAAGATAGTTTTAGAAAATATGGAATTAGTCCTAAAGTATAATTATATATATTTTCAAGGAGAATATTATCACCAAAAAGAAGGTGTTGCAATGGGATCGACATGTGCCCCAATATATGCAAATATAATTATGCTTAGTTGGGAGCGTCAATATGTGTTTAACTCGGAGTATAGCCAATATATTATAAAATATTTTCGTTTTTTGGATGACATTTTTGTTTTATGGAATGGTCCCTATGGCAGTATTGACAAGTTTATACATTATATTAATCATAGTACTACCTTTCTACAATTTACATACCAAACAGGTGAAAATTAAATACACTTTCTGGATGTAAAATTGAATAAAGACTATGAAAATAAATGTCATAAGTCTAATATTTATAGAAAGGAACATTATTCTAATTCCTATTTACATTTTGAAAGTGATCATCCTTATCAACTTAAAAAGAACATAATAAAAGGACAAATGATCAGAATGGCTAGAATGATCTCGGACACGAATGAATTTTTAAATGAAATTAATAATGTTGAAAAAATGTTTTTGGAAAGGGGGTATCCATCTGAATTAACTAAATCCATAAAGGAACATGTCCAGCTAGGAAGAAGTAATAAATATGTTCCCCTATTGACTAATGATGGTATTTTTACAGTAAATCCTAATTTGGATGGAAAGAATAGTATTTTTAATCGGCAGGAAATAAATAGTTTAGACACAATACCATACCTAACCCTAACTTATTATAAAGGAATAGGATGGTTGAAAAAATATATAAACGAAATGTGGGAAATGTTCAAAAACATGCCAACAAAAACTAACATATTTCAAAATACTATAAAATACAGTTTTAGGAGGAGTAAAAATATTAAGAATATTATTGAGAAGAACAATACCAAAGCAGGAGGGACTTGTACAAAACTTGGGACCTTTAGATGTGGGAGATGTGCGCAATGCAGCTATATTGCTGGATGTAAGGAAATTGGAATTCCCAGTTTAGGAATGACTTTAAGGGCAAATAGGTATAACAGCTGCTACTCAAAAGGGGTAGTTTATTTGGCTTTCTGTAGAACTTTTGGAGCTACTATATAGGAAAAATGGAATGTCACCTTAGGACCAGAATTTATGAACACATTAGAGATATAAACAAGCATAATGAAAATAATGCCCTTTATAGACATGCTTTGACATGTAAGGAGGCAAATTACAAATTTTGGGTATTGGAAGAAGTCAACCACCCAGAAAGGGGTGGTGATTGGGAAACACAGTTGGAATTCCAAGAGATGATTTGGCAATTGAGACTTGATGCATGTTGTGGTAAGGGTCTCAATGACCATATCTCCATTACTCCCGCATTAAAACTCCTTGCAGCTGACCCAAAGAGGCATGGGTATAACACTATTCATAATACAAAACAATTTGATAATATATGAGTATTTTTACCCTTTCTATCAGTGTATGTAAAGGATTTTTATATCAATATATATTTTTTATATTAACATATCTACTTTTTACTTATTTATTTTTTGATGTGGTACATATTTATACAAATATATATTTCCTTCCATTAGTATTATTTTTACACTATTATTATATTGTGGAGTTTTTAATTAATATATATACAAGTTATTTATATTTTTAAACATTTATTTAACATTATATACCTGGATTAATTAATATGTATGAAATTTTGTAATATTATTGGATTGATTAATCATAGTCCTTTAACAAGAAGACAGCTAAGAAAAAGTTAGTACAAACAATGTGAACAACTTGATTCAAACTTCTGTGTTTCAACCTTATGTTTTGTATTGTTTTTCTTAAATTAAAAGCATTAATTAATTTATTGCCAGCCATTAACACTGCTTTGGAACTTGTATAAGTTTTGACGTTTGTGATGGGAAATTGATTCTGAAGAAGTCTCTGACTGGAGATGGAACCGCTAAATCAGTGAACAATTGCTATGTATTATATTTATTTTTGTGGTTTTATAGCCATTTGTGGCATATTTCTTTATTAAATAAATTTTGCAGACTACCCTGGGACTTCGATTTTTTGGACTGTCTAAGTCCAGGAGCATTTTAAGACAGCCTTTATTGTACAGGAGCAATGCCTTGTGCTTTTCTTGGTTTATTCCATTCTGGTTCTGGTTATTAGTCGAAATTTTGTTAGATAGCCAAACAGTTAAAAAACACAAGGCATACGAATTATAAAAAAGGAAGGCGGAATCTTATACACTACCATTTTCATTTAGATTTTTCAATTTAATTTTATATGATATCTTTCAATGTGTTATTAATATCACATTGTTTTGCACTGCAGATCTTGTAAGTATTGTTTCAACTAAGCTGATGATTAATTTACCTATTTGGTTTAATAAGAATAAAGAAGTCTGGGTTGAAATAATTGAAATCATATATGTATAGAACTCAGCATTTGACATGAGCTATCTCTTCCTTATCATTCTTAGTTAGCAAAAAAAATTAATAAAAAGCAAGACAAGAGTACTTGGTGTGATGTTTTACCAAGAATTCAGAAAGTTTTATTTAGGTATGGAGGCAAAAATTATAGAAAATAGAGGTACACATCGCAATAAAGCTAGCATTTGCACATCAAGAGGACAAATGCAGTATGCAATAACAAATCATATTTTACCATAGTTTCTGGTCAGCATGAGACAAAGACTTATGGTTTGAGGAGCTAGCCTTCTACATTATTTGATAATGGCATGAGATTTAAAAAATGCAAGCATGGCTGCAGGGTACATTCCAAAGATCCAACTCAAAACCTCTATGCTTGGAATAACTTGTTCTCACTTGCAACTGACTAGAATTAACTAGTTGCAATCTGTATGAACATCTGGGGCCCGATTCCGTAATATGTGTGGAAGGCATTTACAGACATCACAGCTCTCCAAAGGAAGACTTCAGCATACCAGCTGTGGAAGGGATTTCAGAAAACATACTGAAAGCACTCCAAGTACTTAACTATCCAGTGCAGAATAATTATGGATTCCACACACATTCACACGATTCTAAAACACATCGAACGCAGACAACTCAACTTAAGTATGACAAACTGCAACTTGCCTCTGTTTCCAAAATTCTCAGTGTATGCTATATGGTCTTCAAGGCATAGAAAATACTTCTACGGATTCTGGTATATTCCATAACCATACTGAAAAAAGAAAAGAAAAACTGGTTAATAAACTGCAACAGGCTGCAGTGATTCAAGTCGTAAATAAGGCTGTGTGCCCTAGACAGCAACCAGCAAGAGTCAGAAAAGACTACAACTAAAACATCTGTCAGACCAGCAAATAATCGACAGATACCAGCTAGACAGCATTTGGTACAGGCTGTCTGCAGCATATGTGCCCCAAACATGTATGTGCGTACCCTGAGAGGAAACCCCATCCCCCTTGAAACCAAAGTGTGTTTCAGCCTGGGTGTACTTGCATCTGGGACATTCCAGAGACACACTGGGGATGCTGTGGTAATGTCACAGATAGCTGCTAGATGTATCCTGGCAAAATTCCTGGCAGCAATGTGCAGCAATGTGGATGGCTACATCCACTTTTAATTCAACCCCATGGAGCGTAGAACAGTAATGCTCTAGTTTTACAGCATTATTAACTTACCCCATGTACTTGGTGTGACAGACTGCACATTCGTATCAGTCAAAACACCAGTACAACCTGTAGTTGACTGATACATAAAGAGAAAGAGCTATCCAATCCTGAACTGCCGGGTTGTATGAGCAGCAGATGGCAGAGTAACAAACATCATTCTAGCACACCCTGGATATGTCCATGATGCTGCCATTTAGAGGGAAAGTGGCCTGAGAGCTACACTCCAGCAAGGTGATATACCTGAGGGACTGCTACTGTGTAAGTACAGGAACACAGCTATGATGTAAGTTAAGGACACCCCTACCAACAATACTCATACTAACCAAATGAGTATTTATTCCCCACAACATCTGACTATGGTTATCCACTTAACTAATGACTATATACTATAAACCTTCCAAACATGTAGAGAAGGCATACAATAGTGCACACACAATGACCAGAAACACCATAGAGTATGTGTTGTGGGGAACTTTTAACTTCATCAGCAGTCTCAATGTGGGTCTGTTGTGCACAGGCCTCATCCTGTCCACCATCCGATGTCCCCTCATTGTCAGAATGTCTGTACAAGTTTCTGTCAACATCTGAGGCTACAACTACATCCACGTGACTGTCACCATCTTGGCCAGACTGTATCATCATTTAACTGCCTTGTGTACCAGGGATCATGCTACCATACTGAGACACATCAGATTCTACATAGTGATCAGTGGACAGGCTAATGCAGGATACAGATAGTTGATGTGCTAAAAAAAGAGACAAATGACACAGATCAGGACAACATGTTGGATGTCATTAAAAACATATGACACATATATCTGACTGCGATGCTACAGATAATAATGACATACCATGAGGTCTTATCTGTGTATGGGTCAAGGAATCTACATAACAGGGAGTAGATAATTAGGTTACACAGCCAACTTATATGACATGTGATGAATAAGAAAATAACAAACACCTGACAAGTCCTCCTGGGAAGACGGTGTGGTAGAAGTGGGATGCACTTCAACTATAGTAGGAAAAAATGTCAGAATTATTAATCACATCATTGCCAACATGAACCATTTGAACAGTGTTAAAACATGCAGTAGGTTTTACATAAACATGCCAATTGTTTGTGCGATGAACAATAATGCAGTCTGCTCTGTGAGTTAGAAGGATACTTTATTAATGGAGGATAACAACAGAAGTAACAACAATAACATTTATGGAAGATAGGTAATAGTGTGTGAATGACAGACTCCTGCTGTTATAAGTCTGTGTGTTGCAGTGCAGATCTTGCAGTGGGGAAGTAAAGAGAAAGACAATGCAGTCATGTATGCAAGCAACAGAATAAGGACAACACAGCATGTATGATGCAGTAACAGAGGCTGCAGATACTTTAGTGTCAGACATTGTACCTGTTGGCCAGATTTTCCTGTGTCAAAAAACAGTGACATCAGTGTCATGTATAACGGGTTTGCTACACATTGCTTTAACCTATGAACCTTTTGTGCTAACATACCTGGTTTGTCTGTACTTGCACCTGCATGGCTTTGGCCCTCAGTGGATGTACATGTTTTATACAATGTTATGGAAATATCCGTATGACAGTAAACATCAGTTTGATGACAGGAGTCTGAGGAAACAACATGTAGTGGTCACAGTAACACAGTATGCAGGCACTCACCTGCCCTTCCCTGGTGTTGTCCAGAAGTAGATGGACCTTTTTAATATCAATGCAGTCAACATGACATATGATAGTTGCACTGGTCTGTCTGTACTGCAGTTGTATGAGCACATGTCATTACACTTAAATTCATCATCATCATCACCCTATGTGGATCTCTGTCCACAGTTCAATTCCACTGCTGTAAATCCAAAATGACAATACATGAATATGCATGCAACAGCAAAATGTGATGATTTACTCTACAGTCCTCCATGTCATGCAAAATAAGAATTAGGCCTGGAACCCCTGCTTCAATCCCACCCCCAGGGATGTGTTGATCCCCACTTTCTGTTTACAGGGAGGCAAGAAATATTGTGATCTCCTCAGAGTGGGATCAATGGTGGTCCACCACCTGTGCCATCCCTTGATCTATAATGCAATCATAGCCTGTTGGCTGCATAGAGGATCATGTCAGAGCAGCATCACTGACAGGCCTCATGGGATCTATTCTGACTTCCAACCACATTAAACATTTTGGTTATGTTGGCCCATACTTCATTTCTCCATACTGTATTCCCTACACATCCAGTGAGTCACCATCAGTTTTGTTGTAGAGCCTGTAGTATGATGTCATTTTCCTGTGGGGAGAAATTGTTACCCCGAGGATCGTTGGCCAAGAACACAGCATCCATGGAACCTGACAACATCCCAGGCTGCGTTCTACATGAACTACAGAATGAACTGGCACCCCACCTAAGTACCATGTTCAATCATAGCCTCACCTCAGGCTTTGTGCCCATTGAATGGTGCACTGCGACGGTTATCCCACACCACAAAGGGGAAGCCACCACGGACCCCGGAAACTACCACCCCATTAGCCTGGTGAGCCTGGTCTGCAAAGCTATGGAACATATCATCATGGAACTTATAAACAATGACATTGGTAATCTCCAAACTCTGGACCCCACCCAGTTTGGGTTTGTAAAAGGCAGATCATGTCTCCTAAACCTGACAGACTTCTTTGAAGCAGGCACCAAAGCCATAGATGAGGGTAAGGGGGTTCACACAGCCTATCCAGATCTCACCTAGGCTTTCAATACATCCCCCACTCTGGAATTATAGATAAACTTACTTAACTAGGTATAAATCCCTATGTCACAAGATGAGTTGCCAACTGGCTCACTGACAGAACCCACACTGTGAAAGTAGCAGACTCCCAATCCAACTTCACACCAGTGACAAGTGGAGTGCCACGGGGTTCAGTCCTGGGTCCTCTCCTGTTTGCTATCTACTTCTCTGAAGTACAGGCTAACACAGAAGGTCTTTGGCTAATGCAGTTTAGAGATGACTGCAAACTAGGAGCCATAATCAAAACTCCTAACTATGTGGACATCCTACAAAAGGGCCTAACTGAAACAGATGCCTGGTGTCAAAGCCATGGCCTCAAGCTGAATGCCATAAAGTGCATTATCATCCCTTTTGGTAAAAACTCTGTACCCATGAACTGTCACATAGGCAGTAGTCTACTTAACACCAAAAGTGTGATAAGAGACCTTGGGACACAGGTGGACAGTAGTATCCCCTTTGATAATCACATCACCACAGTAGTCAGGAATTCCTTCTACGTGGCACACCTCATCATAAAAGGTTTCTCATCCAGGAAAAAAGAGGTCATTTTTCCCCTCTACTCGTCACTCATTAGACCCATTATAGAGTACAACGCCTCTTTTGGTATGTACATCACAAGACATCTACAACAACTGGAATGGCTGCAGAAATACCTCACAAAGAGGATTACTGGCCTCAAACAGATGCCCTATGCAGACTGTCTCAAAAAACTCCAGCTTTACTCCGTTGCATATCGCCTACTCAGAGGCGATCTCTGCCTAACATACATAGCTATGTCCAACCCCGAGCTGTTGGACATGCTCCACTTAAAGAAATCCCAATCCCTCCGTGCTACATGCTCTAGGGACCTAAACCTTGTCACCACAATAAACAGAACATGCCGGAGGGATAGATTCCTGTCCCAGAGACTTCCCATACTCTGGAACAAACTACCTATCTATATCAAACAAAGTTCCTCATTAGCACTCTTCAAGAAAAATCTTGATGATTGGATGTGAGATAGGAAATTCACCCTGGGGATCACTTCTGTTGATCTGCTCGACAGGGGCACAGGAAAATAATTTTCTTGGGTGGTGAAAGCCAGGGTACTGTTTGGCTAGGCTTATATAGGGTAAAACAAAGTATCCAACAACAAAGGCAAGACTCAAAAACAAGGTTGACTGTTTAATCAATGAAGCGCTTTTCGTTGTCTTATATACGGCAACTTCTTCAGATTCACTAGCTTATATAGGCCCTAGGGCCAGTAGCCGAGTACCTAACTATGATCCTGTGGAAGACATTGATATGCACATGATCATATTCCTGTGGGAGCCCAGTTATGCAGATGATTATGTGGACAACGTTTGTCATCATAAACAGTATGCATTCCTGTGCAATGTAAAAGTCTACAAAACACTATGATAACTACTAATGTGACATATAAAAAGTAACAACAATGCCTGCATACATAACAGTTTTAAAATCAACATAACTTGTCTGTGGGATTCAAAGCCCTTCCACTACATAGCTATTGAACAGAAGTCCAAATACAGCAGCATCATGCCACATCAGTCTGCATGCATTTTACATTAAAATACTCCACAAATTATCATTTGAACAACTTACGGAATGTGCTGGAAAACCTTGGTATCTGTAAGCAGGCTTCTGAGAGTATGGATACTTTTATATTGAGGCAGTAATTCTAAGACTCGTATTAAAAACCATCAATGAAGAAATATCCATAACAGCAAAAGGACATAGTACATATGGAAACTGTTAGAATCCATAGGTTTCCTTATAAACACCAAAAAAGAGTATGGAGTTATCCGTTAGACATATGGATGATCTATAAATACATATTTTTGTACTGTTCACTTTGGCTGTGTAAATCTGTCTATGCAACTGTATGTGGTTAATTAATGCATGTCCTTAATGTAGATGGCAACACCTGTATGCATAAAGGTAATTCAGACAGAGCATGATTAAGTTACAAGTAATTGTCTTAAAGCACACCATTTCAATAAAAATAACTCTAAACAGGTACATTTGAGAATGAGTAACTTTGACAGAGGTAATATTCCCCAAATCAGAAATGCTAATAAGTGGCAATTTACCTTATCAGCTACCTATAACTCAGGTATCATTGAAAGTGAGAGCATCTAATGTGCACTCATGTTTATGTACCATTTGCATCATACATAAATAATGAGGTTCTTCAAAATTCCAGGTTTTTGAATCCTATTTGCACAACTCAGCATAAATTCTCAAAATTTGGTGCATTAGTCAATAGCTCTTTATAACAGGCAGGTGCTCTCTCCAAGTACTCAGTAAGTATCAATAAACGATACCATGTGTTGTAAGTGCTCGTTTGCTCGTTGTCTTCCAATGATCTGATAACATGACATAAGCACCATTTTTAAATATTGATTCTAATACATTTACAGATCAGACCATTGCTATCTGAGAACTGAATAAGACCTCACTGAGCCTTTTCTGATTTTTCCATTTTAAATACACTTTCCTTTAGAGTATCAAGATGGCTCCTTCCAAGAGGCTGACATGTGTCTGGGCACCCAATTGGATGGAGGAGAGGATCACACAGTTGCTGACTGTCTACACTGGAATGGAGCATCAGACGAGAGCTAGGCCAAGGAACTTTATGATGATTGACATCTAGAACAAGATTGCAAAAGAGCACCAATGATATACAGAGATCGGCCAGACTGGAGTGCAGGTTTCCCTCCGCTGTGATGACCTGCACTGGAGTAACACAGAAAAACTTTGTTGAAGGGTCACTGAATTGTAAAGGGAGCCTGTGGATTCCTACAGTAAATGTTGCTGAGCATTCCTAAGGAATTTAGAGAGTTAGCTGTGGGCAAATACATAAGACGGATAGCATTTATAACCACTGAACAGCTTTTTCTGACAGTTAGCTTGTCTGGATAATTAAGAATACATGATGACTGCTCTCTATACAAGTATGGGTTCTATTTCCACGCTGTTAATTTATTTAAGAATGTTTATAATATGTATAATTCAGGACTTTCTAGATGTACATCTGTTTTCCAACATATAACAAGCATAATTTCACACATCCACTATAATCATGTATCACTGATGTCTATAGCATCTGGGCTGCTGATGACTATGTATTTCATAGTTATTCATTATAGTATGACAGTATTACCTACTCTAGCTGCATTTGAATAGTAACTCATAAGTAGCTTATTTACTGCCTTTCTCATTATTAAAGTGAACACTCTAACTGCAGTCATGTTTCTTTAAGCCAACAGGAATGCCTATCTGCCTGCTTAGACTGTGATGGTAGCTGCTATTTCCTTAGACTATAATTGCCAACAAGGTTTTAGAAGTTTCTGTATTCATGCATTATCAATAGGAATATGACTTAACACAAGCAGTAGTTGTTTGTTTAGCTTGTACTGTAAGGAAACAGTTGAACATGTCTATGTTTTGGTTTGCTGTGGGTTCAACTCCACATAGGGTAAACATATCACTAAATTGTAATCATGGTTTATTTCACACATACTTGGATCTTCCTCACTGTACAGCTGCTTACTGATATTAAAGTTAATTTTGTGCATGGTTACAAAAAACTCAGTTATGTGTTGACTTCCTGTGAATATGGTTGTAATCCATAAGAGTCTGTTAACAGCACCTCTTAAATTCCAGATTTAGTAAAGCTTGATACAGACTGTTTATATGTCTGACAAGGTTTTGTGCAATATGGTATTATTTTCAAAAGTGCTATCAAGTTTTGTTTTGTCATTCAGTATTAAATTCACTTCAACAGCCACCTCATCCTTATCTTTTGAGGGAGTCAGATGGTCAGAATTACATATGAAATGCAGAGCAGGGAGACACATTGATATATTTATTTGCTTTGTGATGTGCACGTTGCCAAGGAATATCTTTAAATGTAGTCCTACATATCTTACTGTATCCCTGATGTACAAAACTTTGTTATGTATGTTTTAACAGCATTTCTGTGATACACAGCACTGTCCCACTGAGGAATGAAGATTTTCCATTGCTGTTAATGGTTGTGAACACAGTCCTGACATGAAATCATTCTTGCTAAGTATTTAACTACATGCCCATCAGATGTTCCTCATTTAAAATCCTTATTAATAGTCCACAGTCGATCCAGGTGATGTCATCACTCCAACTCTATTCTTTGCATTCACAACACACAGTCTTAGTCAAGATGTATTAGCTTGGGAGGCAGATGTTAAGGTTAGAGTTGGGGTGTATGTTAAAGCAGCAGGTTTGAACCTCCTATCTTCCAATCTGTGTTCAAAGATGCAAAATCTCATGTGTGGCATTGCAAAATGTGGATGTTGATTGTCTGCTGTTCATCAGAAATAAATTTATGTAACCTGATCTAAACAATGTGTATCCCTGTTATATGAGGAGTACATCATTCTTAGTTGTTCTTTACTTTTTTCAGTAGAGATGACCGAATCAGAACTGAGCCCTGTCCATTAAGCTGATGCAAAGACTTGAGGACCAGTGTAGGAAGTGAGGTATGTTGCTTATTTTTTTTTTCTGTTTCGTTAAATGAAATGTATCAGAGACTTGTTACAGGCCTATATGTTTTAGATTAACATGTATTCTACTTAGAATGCCTGAATACCCATAATGGTCTAATTCAAATCCATATATGTGGAGATATCATTTAACATTAAGCCATTTTTTCCTGCATATAGTTTTTGAAATATAGGGCCCAACCTAAATGACAGTCAGTTATATGTGTCAAACACATATGTTGAGGTGGATGTTTTACATGGAAGTTTGTAGTGCTTTGATTGTTGCTTATAGTACATTAGTTGGTACACTTGTATGTGTTAATGTGTTTCACACTAATTAATCTATTGCACATAACTTGCCTTTCACAGACTGAATGGGTGTCTGCTGTGTCAGCATTCAGAATGTGTGGCATGTCCTTCATCTCATCACTGTTATTGCATCTGCCTACAACACCTTAGGTGTTTTTGTTGTGACATGCTTGCATGTTGTGTTTGTGATTACTTGTACAGATAGGCATATCTTTGCTACTATCACAATCAGCAAGCATCATTGGAATGTTTGTATTTTACAGGCTACAATTGCTACTAATTATATATATATCATGCATACAGTTGTAAACATACAGTGCTTTCAATACAACATATAGCAGATTCTCATGTGTCACAGGCTGTGATGATTGAATGCTGTATTCATTATACTGACATGGGTTCAGTCAATTACCATGCTGCCTGGATCAGATGTTTGTCACATGGCTTGCCTAGTTTCCACAATATTGTCATCTCAAAAGTCACTTGTTCATATGATTCAAATTACATACACACACACACACACACACACACACACACACACACACACACACACACACACACACACACACACATACACACACACACACACACATACACACACACATACATCTACTCAGAGAATACATGCTATGGAAAAAGAAAGAGAATGACATGTTAACAGACACTCAGATGAAAAGTTTACTGAGGCAGAAAAAATTATTAAACTCTGCAGGTCCCAGTAATAACATCTTGATGTTTACAAGCTTTTATTTGTCAAATTTCAGTTATCGTAATGCATCATGAGGCAGTGTCATTTATGATTCCATTCAAATGCCAGGAAATATTAAGTGTCCCTGCTTTGCTTATGTTTGTCATGCTTCATGCTGGCCAATATTTAAATGTCCTGGTGATGTCATGATTCCCTCGGTAAGCTGCGTTATGCATGCCATTGCGCAGCCTTGCTAGAACTGCTCACATTGGTGATGGATACATTCTCCCTAACATGTTCTGTTATTGGATGTGCTCAAAACTACAGAAAAAGTGATACAGGGAAGGTGCTGTGTACATTAAAAGCCATTCAGTAGCAGCAATTGTGCTGATTGTACTTGTGCTACTTGCTAAGGTTTGCATCATTTACAGTTGAAATGTGATTTAAATAACAACTTCAATGGATGCTACTGCACCTTCACTGTCATATTTGTATTTTCAGAGCTCACATGTAGATGGGATGTTAATTAAGTATGGTAGATTGTAGATGTTCACATCAGTTTCCATTTATGGTCAGCTATGATCTTCATGGAAATGTGTGCTATGATAGGCATTTGCTTTTCATTTGTCATGTTTTGCCTTTCATGTTGACAGAGCATGGGAGCCATGGACACTGTCCAGATGGAAATGACAAGCACATGCCAGGCCACTGATGATGACAATGATAACGAGGAAGCTGGACAAGCACCCGCACATGCCATCATGCCTGCTATACCCCAGAGGAGTTGATGTCAGGACCGTAGCAGAGATAATTATCAGGATGATATGAGGGAGGCTTGACCAATGTGTTTCAAAAACAGATAAGGGACATGATGAGGACATTCTTCCAGTACATGGCATAAGCTATATGTGTCTCTTCAGGAATATAGTCCGTGAGGTCATCATGAGGCTCAGCCCCATCAGACTGGTCCCTCCGGTCCATAAACATTGTCTGTGTGTTTCAGTTCTGTTAAGCTTCAAACATGCTGATTGCCATATAATCGATTGGACAGCATATACACTTTTGTACTTAAGATCGTAAGATCATAGGAGATTACTAGACTATAGACCCGGAGGTCATTTTAAGCCTCGCCATTTCAATCCAATGTAATACCATAGACGTGCTAGTCAGTGATTTAACAGAAAACTACATATTTAATGAGGAACAAAACAAAAATATGAGCCAACAATCTGGATATTGTGCAAAAATATGGACAGTTAAGAAGTAGTCTTTCCTATAAAAGTACATGGAAATAGTGCATGTATTTTGAAAAGAAAGCATCAACAAGGTATAAGACATTCGCTAAAGTTCAACAAACTCAAGTGACTGTAATCCACAAAATTTAATCTAAAGGTGATGTAGTGTTTGGAGCACATTGATTATGCTCTGATATTCAGAAAAAGACAAACTAGTTAAGTGCCAGAGTGGCCTGTGAAACAACCTTAACAAATGTTAAGAACACCCTGCTAAAGTTTTGAAAAGGTCAGGTCTAGGATCAGGCAGAAAAGTCTGCCTGTACTGACTAGCAAATGACAGCAGCAGAAATAAAAGATTTGCTGCTATCTGTCATGCACACCATGTAGCTGCCATGCTTATGTGTAATCTTCATATGACATTTAATAATGCTTCAATGTGTGCATGACACACATTAAGACATTATACTTTCATCACACATTCAGATGTGCATGCATTGTGAGAGTTATCCTGCAGCCAGTGCTACAGCAATTAGCTTGTAAATGTGCTTTACTGAGGTAAACAGACAGACAACAGATGTTATTCATAGTCCAGCATTATTAATGTGGCATGATTTGGATTTATGTATTATCATATCATGTATGTGCAGCAGAGGGACATGTCATTTCACAATTTTTTGGATTTCAGTTGCCATGCTGTCACACTGGCATGATGCAGTGTTATGTGCTCTGTATTAACAATGCTGATGCCATGTGGAGTCATATTCAAGTATGTCATTCCTATAGACAGTCTTCATTTTCTGACTGCATTATAAGCCATGGTAGCATTATTGTATACACCATGGTAAGGATAATTTATTCTATAACAGTACATTATACTGTGTTTTTTGTATGTTACATTTCCATGTTCATTACTTATTCACATAGGTTCACACATTATGCTAGTAGTTGTACACCGTAACTGATGATTGTACATGTTGGTGCACATAGTTGGATCCATTCCATACTGACACACAATTGTACTTTTACATGAGTGTTCATTGACTTAACATTGATGTTCTGTAATGATGCTCACAGGAGTGTCCTCTGCTCAGTAAAGAGCAGGATGCATGACATACACCTGAAGCTGTTTATTCAACATTGGTTTGATAGATATGTGAATATGATTACAGTTTTTAGATTGCTTACCTATGCTTGTTGATGTTACATGATTGCGCATGACTGTGTATGTTTGATTTATACATTCCCATTGTGGACATCAGCAAATAGTTTGCCCAAGTGACATACATTTGCCATTTACTTGAAGCATTTTGGGTTGACTTCTACAGCATCCTTTGTGTTGTTCACATGCATTTGCAATGTGTAAACTTACCTTGTTGTCTTGCTTTTTCCTGGTGTTGACTTACATTGTCTGCCACACTTCTACCTTCATATCTCCATATTATGTTTTGCATATATATTTGTCTTTGTTGCAGATGTTGACTATTGTCATGTATCACTTTGCTGACATGGTGAACATGTGTCAAATGTATGGCCATTTTTACAGATGCAGGACATCTGCACAAAAGTCGCTGGCTACAGCTTGCAATATTGTGTGCTAACCAGTTGACATTCTTGAAATGCATGTGCACAACCTGATATATATTTTAAACTGTAGTGTTAGATTTTTGCAAATATTCTTACATGTCATTGGTGTGTTTATGAGAATTTACTTTGCTTTCAATATGTTCCATTTAGGCCACTGACAGTCATACATACAAGTCTACGCTTGTGTGTTGTCTTTGACATGGCATATGTGTGTCACATTCCATTGCGCTCCATTGCATTCCATTGCACATTTATTTGGGTTGTGTACACCTACTTGTATATTTAGCAGCTATTTTGGGTCTTTGCAGTACCACTGGTTGTCACTGTATTTGGTTGTTTGCCTTTCACATGCATGGTCAGAAGTTTGTTTCTGTCCTCTGCTGGAGTTATGTAACATTCTTAGATCTGCATGTGCTCACCTGTGATGTTGCTTGGTTACACTTGTATTGATGACAGACTACTTGGATATGTGTTTATTTATCGAATATGTCATGTGATCCTTATTTATTACCCTACAACACACTGGTTTATATTAAATAATCAAAAGTTAAATTCACTGAATGGTATTTCCATTAAAAATACCATTCAGCAAATTCTGAATATTGCGATCGCAGTACAGTGAAGATCGGAAAACTTGCCCTTTCCTCACTGTACTGTTATCTTGGAGTTGATATATATAATTAGTGGGGTGGGTTGGGGGGCACAGCCCCCCACACGACAGATGTTGCTGCACAGTATTTTTGATGGAAATACCATTCGGTGAATTTAACTGTTGATTATTTAATATAGACCCCCAACATGCATCTGCCATTGGCCATACACATCCAGGTATGACTGACTCACAGTTTGCAACAAGTCCTAACTTGGTAATGCATAGTTAGATATGTTTTTCTGCATTTCACCATGGCTGGTATGCATCCCCACACTGCCAACTTTCCATTGCCCGTGTTATGCAGTGTGCAATCTGTGTATCTTACCTGTTCTTAGTGTTTTTTTCCAACCTTTATCTGACATGTGTTGTGATATCTATTCTATGGGTATACCTGCAGTGAATGACTTCCTCTTCTCTTTTCCAATTTTGCCTTTCCATCTGTTGTAAGAAAAATTAAAAAATGGGGCATATTAGCACCACAAACAAAACAAAAAAAAACAAAAATGCCCATGCCTGTCTGACTTTCCCTCTCATTTTTGTATTCCATCATCCTTCTTATGTGTCCCTCTTCTTCACCCACACCCTATATCTTCTTTTCTGACTCCCACTTTCCTTGGTTGTGTGCATTACCTGTGTTACCCATGCAAGTCCTGTACCCATTGTTAGCTAATGTTAGCTGTGACAAAGTGGTAGTGATTGAAGATTTATGGATTTCATCAGAATTTATAAGTGAGAGTTTGTATATTTTCATACTAATGGAGTTTAAGTGATGTTCCATAGTTATCCTTAAGCTTATTAGACAGATTCTGTTATAGATGTGCATTTAAAACTGTTGGGATGCTTGAACTGTGAGATTCTTTCTTTAACTTTGTTAATGTACATCACACTTTGACACCGATTTTTCATTACTTACAGATTACTAGCAGGTAATGTTCAGTGCGCCATTATTACTGAGATAGTCTTTTGTCCAGAGATATTCAGAGTTCACTGTAGTACATTTACATACTGCATCGCTATCCACAACATTAGCACTAATATTGGCAAACTTTTACAGAGTCTGGCCCCTGATTTTCCAGGTTTTCATGGTGTCATCCAAAAGGCATGATCGGAACTATGCTTCTTGAAATAAAATATTTCTGCTTGCTAAACATGTCTATCGCTCAAAAGTTTCCAAATTATTTTATTTAAAACTATTATGAAAAACTGCCTCTTCTTGTTGTAGTAGCTAGGAAAAAGTGACAGTCTGATTAAGTTCTCCGTCTGTGAATTTTCATAGCATTGCTCGAGTTTTTAAGTCAACACATTGAAACTGAGTCTGACGGTAGAAGAATTGATGCTGTCTGCAACTGTGTTAATTAATATCCACATGATAGAACATGTGTGACCAAGAAAAAAAAAAAAAAAAACAGATTACAGTCTTAAAGAAGGATTTCCAATTTTGTATCACTTCACTGAGTCATCTTTAACTGGACCATGGTTAGTCATGTATTCATTGACACAGTTTTTATGTCTCATGTTTTCTGATGTTCTTCACAAAAGGATGCTTTCCCGTGACCCTTCCTAACTGGCTAGATCTAACTTTAAGCTTTCAGATTTCAGGAAAGCTAAAATAATTGTTAATGCGAGGCTGTTTACTTAAATGGAATAATAAGATAGTCTAACAAATTACATTTCATCAACCTAAACCAATATTGAACTGTAAGAGAAAAATGATCATTTGAATAATTTACATATATTTATTTGGCATAGTGTTACATGCTACAGAAAATATGAAATAAGAAATTAGTGCTCATTGAAATACTGAAGAACATAACTGAAATATTCAAAACAGTGGAATAGCAAATATAAAAGTAGTACAAAATACATGCCGAGTCTAAGGATAGAGTTACTGCACTGTTCTTCCTAGGCTGAGCTACAATGCTATTAATATTAGCATACATATCATTAGTGGACCGGAGTTCCGCTGTGGCGACCCCTAACCAGGAAAACCCGAAAGACACAAACAAACAGAGCAGGGTTATGAGACACAGCTCTGCTTCGTTGTTGCTAGGGAATGCATATTTCCATAAATGAGTAAAAGAGTAAAAAGAAGTTTTGAAATTTACAGTTTTTGTTTGAAATAAAGTTTATTTTTTCAAAAATTTGCGACCTGCAATTTAGGTCTTGCAATTGTGATAAAAAAACCTATACACATGAAAATAGTGAATAATTAGACAGTATATTCAACTACAAATGAGTTCAGACTATAATCAAGTACTTGAACTGCTGTTTGGCACTAGTAACTTCCATAAACATACCTGTAGAGAATATATATATATATATATATATATATATATATATATATATATATATATGGGTCCATTTCATTTGATTGAAAGACCATTTGACCTAAACCCATTTGATTGAAAGTTCATTTGATCGAAAACCAGTATTCAAGGTGTAAAACTGGGATTTGTCCCTCTCCCCAATGTTGTGCGACCCTGGAGTTGGTATATATAGTTGAGGGTGGGGGGTGCAGCACCCCACCCAGTTTCCTTTAAAAGAAGAAAATAAAACACCACCCCCAACTATATATACCAACTCCAGGATTGCACGACATTGGGGAGGGGGACAAATCCCTGTTATTTGCCTTGAATACTGGTTTTCGATCAAACGAACTTTCAATCAAATGGGTTTAGGTCAAATGGTCTTTCAATTAAATGAAGTAGACCCATATAAAAAAAAATATATATATATATATATATATATATATATATATATATATATATATATATATATATATATATATATATATATATATATATATATATAAATATATACATATATATATCAATGTGTGTGTATGTGTGTGGTGTGTGTATATAAAGTTGTAATGCCCAAGTGAAGTCCTAGTGAAGTAGTCTGAAACATGACAGAAAGTATGTTCACAGGTAAATATGTGGCTTGTGTGGTTTATCTGAAGCTTGATGACCCACATACAAATCAACCAGATATATTTCTTGTGAAATTATTAATAGGAATTTATCTCATTGACTAATGCAAACTCTCATGTGGGCTCCTAATTAAATGATACACACATACATCAGTGAAGACTGAATTCATTAATGTCCAGAAGAAAATACTTTAAAGTCACCATGTCAGAATATGCCATATAATCAATTTTTACTTCAGTTTTCTTATCATATTCTGGAAAAGTAATCTTAGTGTTATAGACATGTTTCATGATGGCATATGTCTGGACGTAAATCATGTCTGTAACATAATATGCTGCATGCTATCTTTCTTCATTTAACTGCTGTTACATATACTAACTCTGAGGAAATAGTGAACAAAAACAAGGAATACTGCATTTTTTACCATTTTTAAGTACAATAACTGGAACAAACAAAAAGCTTCCAGTCTCAACATACTTGTACATAAAAATAGGTCTACAACTTTATCACTTCAGAGCTTATCAGAAAAAAAAGTAATAAAATTCTTTTTTTTCTGTAATGCAAAACTGAAAAAAAAAATAAGACAAGTTCAAGTTGCTAAACACACACACAAAAAATCACATCCTGTGGGAAACAAGCAAAGAAAAGTTTTGCAAAGAACTTGACAGGTGCAGTAATTGATGTACTGCTTTGGAAGAAACAATTAGGTTCATATAGCCCCTCATCACTAATTAATTCCCTTTCGCATAAGAACTACATATACCTTGACACAAGGGAAGCAAAAGAGATCAAGGGAAAAAAAAGGAAATCTATAAAAAAATGAAGCTAGCTTCTTATGTAAAACAGTGAGAATAGTTTATGTTCCAATAAAGCAGGAACAATACTGCCAGATATTCTTTATAAAGTATCTTTCTCAGAGTGCAGAAATGTGGATGCTACAGAATGCCAAAGACTACTTTGCATCTTATAGTCATATTTTATATCCAGATAAAATGGATACACAACAAAATACCAGCTATTGTAATTTTGGGTATTAAAATCTATTTTCCTTCTAAACAATTATATGCAAGAAATATATCCACGAGTAAGTACTTTGATGAAAGATCCTTTTAAATGCTTTATGAGCAAAAAAATATATATAATAAGATATAAAAATGTAGCCCATTAACAGAATTTTGTCTTTATTGTATTTCTGAATGTAAATTGCATACGGTTTACTGAAAGTCAGAATTAAGATAGTGGAATGCATTAATGTGGTATGTATCTGACTAGTATTAAATGGCTTACTAAGGTTATTACCAAAATGTTCACTTTCAGATAAGAAATAAGTCAATAATAACTCCCTAAAGGCACATTCTCTACTTCTATTGTTTACAAAACATACCTCAGCAAAGTTAGTAATTGAAAATAAGTTCTATAATGTTGACATACTACTTTACTTCTGCATGACCGTGCTAATCATATTGTGTGGACCATATTGGTACCACAAAAATGATAATCATCAGAATGGTGATGCATGCAACAACGTAGGCTACTGGGATGGTAAAACTGTTGCGTTAATGGCTATAGCATGAAATGTCAATAGTGACATTTTTCTATTTATAATGATGAAATGACATCTCAGTGTAGACCAGAAAGTAAACATATTTATGATCTCTTTATTTCCTTTTCAAGATCTCTGCATGTGGATAAAACACAGTATTGCTATAGGAATTATTTACATTTGGACAAATGCAAATAATATGACTGCATTTCAATAGTGAAACTGTTCATGTGTAAAATTGCATTTCTACAAATTGAACTGGAACTTTAGCAATGTGTCACATGCTATAACCAGAGAAACATCAGTTATAAGAACTACATGTCAAAAACTAGCAATGCCTATACACTATTACACTAAAAACAAATATTGTCATTTTAGATGTGGATGTTGCTTATGTTTAAACACACTTTGCTATGCCTCTAAACTGTCCAGATATTTGCAGAATGTTCAGATTTTTGCTCATTTGTTTGGCCTGTTTCTTATAAAGTCTGTAGTTTTCAGACAAATCACAAAAGACTGAAGTCACTGAATAGTGACATACATTTGAGTTTCAGAGTTTGTATCCTTCAGAGAAAATGCAGGTGAACACATTTCCTGTTATTCTAGCTACTTTCTAAGTTTGTAAGAGGAAGGGACTCCTTACCAGGATGGACAGGAGGCAGAACCAAATCTTTTATTCTGCCACTGTCATTTGTTGGTCACTACTGTCAGATTTTACTGCCTAGCCCAAGACCCAGCCTTAACAACTTAAGCAGGTTAGTGCTTAACATTCGCTAAGGTCGGGTCTCATGACACTCTAGCACTTAATTGATTTGTCTTTTTCAGAATATTGGAGCATAATATATTGGGATACAAGCTATAACAGACTACAGACCTGTTTCTTCAAAATGTGACAACATCAAATTCCTGAATGAACTTAACAACTACTTTAGTAGGTTTGATGAGGGGCACAACATCATGGCAACTAAACTCCCCATCAAACAAAATGACAAAGTACTCTGCTTTAACCCAGTGGAAGTCTAAAACATTCTAAGCAGAGTAAATCCCAGAAATACAGCTAGCCATGACAACATTCTAGGGACGGTGCTCAGAGATTGCTCTGCTCAACAGTCAACAGTACTTTTGGACATTTTTAACATATCTCTGAGCCAGGCCCAAGTACCAAGGTGCTCCAAGAAAACTACTATAACACCCTTCTAAAAGAAATTGCAGCCGGTCAACCTAAATGACTACCATCCAGTTGCTCTAACCTCAATGGTGATGAAATGCTACCAACGGCTGATCAAGGACCACCTGTCTGCAAACCTACCAGCATCATTAGACGCACTTCAAGTTTGCCTTCAGAGTCAACTGCTGTACAACAGATACCATCTCATTTGCTCTTTATGAATTCTTGGCACATCTTGACAACAAAAATTGCTATGTAAGGATGCCATTCATCGATTTTAGCTCCACCTTTAATATGGTCATCCCTCAACACCCGATTGAGAAGCTTGCCCAGCTGGGCATCAATACCCACTTATGTAACTGGATTGTGAACTTTCTCATTGATAGACGCCAAAAAGTATGTTTGGGCAACAATACCTCAACGAGATTAACACTAAGCATGGGAGTCCTTCAGGGATATGTCCTGAGCCCTCTGCTGTTTACCTCACTAACTCATGATTGCATCGCAGACATAATTTGAACAAGATCATCAAGTTTACAGATGACACCACTGTAGTGGGTCTTATCAGGAGTGGAGATGAGACTGCCTACAGAGATGAGGTGAACCACCTCATTAACTTATGCAATATTAATAATCTGGCCCTAAACATGAATAAAACCAAGGAGTTAGTAATGGACTTCAGAAACAATCAGGACTCATATCACCCACTCATAATTAAAGGGGAAACAGTGGGAAGAGTGAGTAACACAAAATTTCTGGTTGTGTATATATCTGGGGACTTAGCATGATCGACAAGTACTAACCATATTGCACATCAACACCTGCACTTCTTGCAGAAGCTGAGAAAAGCTAATCTCCTTTCCTCTGTCCTCAAAACCTTCTATAGGGGTAACATTGAAACAACCTTGACTAGTAATCTCACAGTTTGGTATGGGAACTGAAAATCCTCAGACTGAAAGACCCTACAGAAGTTGGTGAAGGTAGTGGAGAAGATCATTGAATCCCCACTTCCATTTCTACAGGGCCTATATGAAGCATGATGTATTGGCAGAGCCCGAAAAATAATCGGACACCGCACTCATCTGCACATGGACTGTTCTCCTGCTTTTCTTTAGGAAGACAATACTGCAGTATGAGTTTTAAGTCACCAGGTTTAATAAGAGCTTCTTCTCACATTTTATCAGACTGTTGAACTCTACAACATATCAATAGCTGGTGACTGAACAGTCATTAGTACAGCTATCTTCTTGTGCAATACCTACATCAAGCTGCTTTAAAAATGCAGTCAGTAGTAACTGAACATTCTGTACAATATACTTGTGCTGTTCAGTACATTGTGTATAGTCCATGCAATAATTGCTTTCCCACATGTGCAATATTTAAGAAGGCTGCTACCAATCTTATAGAGGTATCTCAGATCCCATTAGTCTTGTTTAGTATATGCATATGTCACTGTACTGTTATATGTCCTTGTTATTCTCTGTAGTTGTATGTGACATATGCACTTGGAACCGAAGCAACATAATTTCATTTAACCCGCAATGTGTGTGGGTCTGAATAACAACAAAGTTTACTTTGACTTTGACTTTAATGTTGACTTGACTTTCACATAATCACCGAGCTGCATGCACTACCTAGTTCTTCAGTGCACCTGTGCATAGTGTATGCTTTAGTGCACATAGTGTATGCTTTAGTGCAAAGTGAAAACATAGATTTCATGTACTTCTTCACAACCATTCCCATTATTTACACTGCTGTGGAAGGGGTACATGGAGTGCATGCATTCTTTCATTTTCAATTACATGCTCTGTTATATTCAAGCTCATGTGGAGACATAGCCTTGTAAGACAAAGAACTAATCCTGGAGGTGATGCCACTCCCCCTTAAGCTGCAAAGGCACACAGACACAGACATAGACACACACTCATATAAATGGAATGCACACTGATGGGAATTTAACAGTGCACATGTTCTCCTAATGGTATTTCTTTGGGATAATAGAAGAAACCCAAAATCTAGCAAACCCTACTAGAAAATGAACCGGAGCACTGATATTGATTAAAAAAAACATGTCTGTTAATAACTTGTTTCAGATGAAATATTTGATAGATAATATACTTATGGTAGATTTACTTGATGATAGATAATAATATAATTGATAATAGATAATACACTTATGTTTACTGCTCTATCTAAAGTAGCCCTCAGTGGTGATATCCACCCTAACTTTAGTCCCACCATTACCAACTGCTCACCTAAAAATCTGCCCAATAGCTGCTCATTCTCACAACTAACATCTAACAGAAAGTCATCTGACCTCCTGTTCATGTATCTGAATATCAGAAGCATAACTAATAAATCACATGACCTATATGCCAACATAGCCTTATACTCTCCTGATATTCTCATCCTGACTGAAATCTTGCTCAAACCTCACATCAAAAGTGAGGAAATAGCCCCAACAGGTTATAACATTCTTTAAGTAGACAGACTATCTAAAAAGGAGGTGGTGTGGCTTTAATGTTTAAACACCACCTCAACATCCAGATCCAAAACACATCTACCCCCCCACATTGGAAATTAAGAAATCCTATATGCCAGCCTCAGACTAAACCCAAATAAAACAATCAATGTCATAGGATGCTACTTGTCACCTGGCCAAAACATCCCACCCCTGGAAAACCTCCTAAACTGGGGTGACCATTGCCTACCCCGGGAAATCATAATCCTAGGTGATTTTAATATCAACTGGCTATCTTGTAGTAGCAGTCATCCAGCCCAGCACCTAAACCTTCATGGTTTCTCCCAACTAATACTGTCACCTACCCAGATAAATAAAAACGCTAACAAACATACTACTCTCGACTGGATATTAGTCAATAAAGACCCTCACTCATACTTAGCTGGCTGCCTACCAGACAGCCTCAATGACCACACTCTAGCATTCCTTCTGAGACACCACTTAAATTGTGCTAAACCCATCATCTATAGGCAAATCTGAAATAGGTTAACTTTAACCCTCTCTCCTTTATCTCATCCCTTCAAAAATGTGACTGGACACCAGTAAGGTACCTCAATATGGATGAAGCCATCCACTTCTTGAATAGCACTTTCCTAAACATCCTAAACACATATGCCCACATAAGAAATGCCAGAATCAAAACACAGTACTCCCCTTGGCTAGAAAAAGCACCAGGGCACTAATGAAAATCAGAGATAAGGCCTGGGAGCACTGGCACTTAACAAAACCCCCCTCCTCTAGACAGTCATTCCTAGAGTTGTGCAACAAGGTCAAAAAGAAGATAAAACCAGATATTATCAGTCTGCCCTAAAGTCCTCCCATCACAACCCTAAGCAGTACTGGTCCAGAATAAACTCCATTCTCCACCCAGTTAAAGTAGGCACCCACCCACCTATCACCCCCCCCTTCCTTCAGCAGTATTGCTGACTCATTCATACTGAAACCATTCTGTTTTTGACTAAACACACAATACTCACCCTCCCTACATCAAAACCAAATACTGTGCCCAAAGTCTTTTCTTTTTCATCAGTACTTACCTCCTATATAAAAAAACTTATATTGAAACTTAAGCCTACAAAACTTGCAGCTGACAATCTCTTCTCTGAATACTTAAAAATAGCAACAGATGCCCTAGCTTACCCAGTCTCTATCTTAATTAATCGGTCCTTATCAGAAAGATATGTCTCCACATTGTGGAAAATATCCCACCTCATTCCCCTCCATAAAAGTGGCTCCTCCACTGAACTTTCCAATTACTACCCCATAGCCATACTTTCTCCACTTTCCAAGATACTTGAGAAATGCATCCATTCTCAAGTCTTAGACTACCTCTTGGCTAGTAACCATCTCTCCAGCACCCAGCATTACTTCAGGCCATACCACAGCACTACTACCACCTTGCTCTCTTTCACTAATGCTAGCCTTCATCATAAAAGCAATGGCCTGTTCTCGTCTGCTATATTTCTGGATCTATCCAAGGCTTCTGACATGGTCTCACACAAACTAATCTCTATTCTCACTAACCTATCCTTTTCCCAATCAGCTACTGATTGGTTTCACAGCTATCTAACTAGCCCCCAACAATCAGTTGTTTGGCATAATGACCTATATCCTCGACTTCCTGTAACACTAGGTGTTCCCCAAGGTTCCATCCTTGGTCACCTACTATTCTCACTCTTCACCAATGATCTATTCACAGCCACCAAGCCTGCTTCTCTTATACAGTATGCAGATGATTCCACCCTCATCAGCTCAGCCCCAACTATACCTGAACTTCACAAGATCACACAGGAAGCCATTTCATCTGTAGAAAACTGGCTATCTAATCCCCAGTTATTACTCAACCTGAGCAAGACTAAACTCCTTATCTTCCAACCCACTAAATCTAACCCAATTATCCCCAGTTTAATATTCTAACCAAAGACAATACCATCATCTCCCCAACAGAACATACCAAACTACTTGGTGTTGAGATTGATAACAATCTCAGATTTGACACTCACATTTCTCTTACCATAAAAAAGGAACACAAAAAACTTGGTGTATTGTACAAAAACAATTCCTTACCAAGACAGCCAGAATTTTTGCTGCCAATTCCCACCTAATGTCCACTTTCCTCTGTGCCTCTCCTATACTTACCTACCTTAGACAAACAGACCTAAACAAGGTCAAGGTTTCCTACAATAAAATTGCTAAGTTTGCCACTGGTGCATCCTATTGCAGCCACCAGTGTATCTCACTTAGAGAACATGACTGGCTTGAACTCCCTCAACTTCTTCACCTGAATCAACTCTCTCTCACCCAAAAGTTAGCAAACCATCCTCTTAAAGTCACATCCCTTCAAAACCTTCTCCAGCCCTACTGCTCCACTAGACCACTATGCTCCTGCAGCAAAAATCTACTTCTAGTGACCAAACCCAAGAACTCAGCGGGAGAAGCACTATTCTTCTGCATCATATCCAGATTATGGAACAATCCCCCCCCTCCCCCCATAAACACACTACCTTCATTCAATCACTTCAATACTGCACTAAAAACTCATTTAAAAAGTCTCTGGTTATGCCCATGTACCAATCCTGACTAGTAACCCTCCTTTTACCTCCCCTTCCTCTCCCCTCCCCTAGCCACCCTGCCTCACACCATCTGATCATTGCATTCCTTCCTCTGCAGGCTTTGGTTCACCCTTTACCCCCCTTTTCTCCTCACTCAATTTCTCAGACCTGTTATAACATGCTTAACTACCTCACTTCATCTCAACTCCAAATACATATCCAACTGACTTGCACCTAGCTACCTCTCACTACCACGTATACTACTCACTCCGTCTCCTCTCTTACTCCTCTGTCTTCCCCTTCCATCCCATTAGCCCTTCTAGCTTGTTTCACCTTCGTGTGGAGCTTCTGCCTTATATCTGCTTGAGTTTAGTGCAATATTTGTATACAAGATTTAGGTATATGAGTTTAGAACAGTATCCGTTTGAGCTTAGTATTATCTGTGTATACATTATGCCTTTATTCCTAGCCTCTAGCTAGATATTGGTATATGTTCATTAATATCTTTCATATTGTATGTATATCTAATGTTTGCTGCAGTATGTATTATTTGCTGTTGTATGTATATTCAATTGTTCTTCATGTACTCTGCTGCTCATTTATTGTTCTGAGGAGCTTTTTTCCCCGGGCCTCCACTGAAAAAGGACCTGTGTCCAGTTGTAATTTCCCGGTAAACAAATGTAAATAAATACACAAATAAATTTGACAGTGGCCTGAAAAGATATCAAGTGTGAAAAATTTTCAAAGCAGTTTTCTGTGGTGTTTTTACAAATACTTGCATTGCATATTGTGTCTCATTACAGTCTATAAGAAATTAGAAACTGGTTTTACTTGTATACAAGCTAGACTTAGATGTTGCTTGAGGTTTTGAAGCAAAAAAAAAAAACAGAAGGTCTATTTGTTGTCATCACATTGATGGCTGAAGGTCTGAGCATCAAGTTGAAAAGATTGCCAACATTTTGTCATTATAGCCTGACTCACAGAACAGCAAGAAAGTGAATATTGTTGTTTCCCCTCACATCATCTTTCTTGTACATATATGTGTATCTATGCATGTGTTTGCATATATATATATATATATATATATATATATATATATATATATATATATATATATATATATATATATATATATATATAGTTACAGTTCTTAACAGCCACAAACAAAGTAGCGTAGCAGTGAAACTTTCAAAAAACAATAGCTACAGGCAACAACAAGGAAAACTTCCACAAAAAGATTTTAATCTTCCAACAAACAAGTAAAGTAAGCGCTTTTGTTTTGGTTCAGTAAGCAAAACTTCATCAGACCCTTGTTGTTGCCTGTAGCTATTGTTTTTTGACAGTTCTTAACAAACAATAAATGCTTAGAAGAGTGAACAAATTTTGTATCTGCAGGCTGTTTTCTGTGCAAAATCTTACTACAGTGGGGCAGGGATTTTCCTTTACTGTGCAGGCATGCTATCTCAGAATAGGTATATATAATTAATAGGGGATGTGGTGGCACAAAGTGCTTTTTCTCCTGCAAAAACATACATTTTTGGCATTTTTGATAATTTAAAATTCAATCTAAAATGAATACTTTTTTTTTGGTTGAAGCATTCTGTGTTTGATGACATAATCATAGTATGTGTGTGTGTGTGTGTGTGTGTGTGTGTATATATATATATATATATATATATATATATATATATATATGTATATATATATATATATATATATATATATATATATATGAATTCACTTCAGAATCTCGAACTTCTAAAATCTCGAGCTTCATATGGTCGAGACCATATGAGTGAGGTTTCAGAAGGTTGAAGTTCTGAAACAACTCTAAAAAAATAAATAAATAACAATAAACAAACATTTCTGCAGGGGGGCAAGCTCCCCTGTGCCACCCATACCCTGCTACTTAAATATACCAACTCCGAGATCGGACTACACCGAGGAAAAGGGAAATCTCCCCTTCCGCACTTTATGCAGATCTCCATTCAGAATTTTCAAATTCTGAAACCTCGATCATATGGTCTCGACAATATGAGGTTCGAAATTTCAGAAATTCAATATTCTGAAGGGAACCCATATGTATATATATATATATATATATATATATATATATATATATATATATATATATATATAGATATATACACACACACACACATATACGCACACATACATATATATTGGGAGTTTGTCCTTTCCTCCACTATAGTGTGATCTCAGAGTTGGTGTAGAACCCCCCCCCCCAATTTGGAATTAAGGAGGGCAAATCCTCCCACTTGGATGGGTTTAACATGCTTTGGTGTGTTCTTTTTTGTTTTTGTTGGCTGACTGCCTCCTTTCCCTAGTTAAACTATCAGTAATGTGAGTGTCCATTAAAATGTCACTTTGGTGTTTTCATCTCGGTTATATGAATATGTGTGTGTGTGTGTGAGTGAGTGTGTGTGTATTTTGGGGTATGATTTTGAAACCTTGTGAATATATTTGTTTTAGTTAGTAACTCCCAAGGCATTAGATAATTTGGGGTTGAATGATCACAGGTCAGTCATACTAGATTTGATTACTGATAGTGGGCCCCAAAAAATAACATAGTCACAAACAGACCTGTGACTTGTATATGCATTCTCAAATCTGCAAAAAGAGAATGTTCAAATTCAGACATTCCCTGAGATTCATAAAGGTTATACTTAGTGCACTCTTTCTGAGTGAATAAACAACACATGCAATGTAGTACAGATGTTTATGAATCCCAAGGATTGTGTTATACTGGTCATAATTCATATGTAATGTTAAATGATATGTGATTCATAACCATTCTCAACCCTTTTCACACAGCAGTGCCATTTATTTTTCAGACCTCACTCATCATTCACTAAAAGTGGCACACACATCTCCTTATTGAAATGTTGGTGCTAGAAATGTTGAGTGCTGACAAGCCAAAAAGAAAGATCAAAAATCCAAAAGAAGAGCAATTTTAGAAAATTGCTCTTCTCATTAAAACTTCTTTTTGCAGAGATGGTTAGCCCCCATGCATCCCCACACCCCCTGGACTTATATATGCCAACTCTGAGATCTCTATTCCTTGGAAAAAAAGAGAATATTCTGAGAAATAGCATCTTGGACATAGTATGTAAGTCCAATCTTTCAGCCATTCAGTCTCCATATTTTGGGACTTGCTCTAGAGGATCCTGACATTTCAAATGGTTTCCAGCATGCACAGTTATTGATCACATTATAATTGGTCAATGAGCTATTAGACAGAAATCAATTGGGTAGAAATGGTTTACTCACTGGATGCATGTATGTATGTATGTATGTTGGGAAGGAGGAAATGGTATAGTTCTTATAGTTTTATCATATTTAAAGGTGCAAACATAAATAGGATGATGCTGGTACTATAGATAAATCATGAATTAATTAATTTTTGGTTCCCTCTTTGCAGTCACTCCAGTTGCTCCATTTATATCAAACAAGAGGTGACAGAGCATAACTCTTTTTCTCTTGCAGATAATGAAGACATTAATTATTTGGCTGCAAGAGCTAGAAGTGAATACATTTGTGATGCCTGTCCAGAACTTGATGTTATTATTATTATTATTATTATTATTATTAGGTTCATAGGTTCATAGGTAGGTACTAGTCTATTGGCCCTAGGGCCTATATAAGCCTAGCCAAAGGTACCCTGGCTTTTGCCACCCAAGAAAATTATTTTCCTGTGCCACTGTTGAGCAGAGACACAGAAGTGATCCCTGGGGTGAATTTCCAATCTCCCATCCAATCATCAAGTTTTTTCTTGAACAGTGCTAATGAGGAGCTATGTTTGATATAGATAGGTAGTTTTTTCCAGAGTATGGGAAGTCTTTGAGACAGGAATCTATCCCTCCAGCATGTTTTGTTTATTGTGGTGATGAGGTTTAGGTCCCCAGAGCATGTAGCTCGTAGGGATTGGGATTTCTTTAAGTGGAGCATGTCTAAAGGCTCTGGGTTTGACATAGCTTTGTGTGTTAGGCAGAGATTGCCTCTGAGTAGGCGATATGCAATGGAGTAAAGCTGCAGTTTTTTGAGACAGTCTGCATTGGGCATCTCTTTGAGGCTGGTAATCCTCTTTGTGAGGTATTTCTGTGTCCTTTCCAGTTGTTGTAGATGTCTTGTGAGGTACATACCAAAAGGGGCATTGTACTCTATAATGGGTCTAATGAGTGATGAGTAAAGGGGAACAATGACCTATTTTTTCCTGGATGAGAAACCTTTTGTGATGAGGTGTGTCACATAGAAGGATTTCCTGACTACTGTGGCGATGTGATTATCAAAGGAGAGACTACTGTCCACCTGTGTCCCAATGTCTCTTATCACACTTTCAGTGTTAAGTAGACTACCACCTATGTGGTAGTTCATGGGTACTGAGTTTTTACCAAAAGGAATGACAATGCACTTTTTGGCATTGAGCTTGAGGCCATGGCTTTGACACCAGGCATCTGTCTCAGCAAGGCCCTTTTGTAGGATGTCCACATCTTTTGGAGTTTTGATTATGGCTCCTAGTTTGCAGTCATCTGCGAACTTCATTAGCCAAAGACCTTCTGTGTTGGCCTGTACTTCAGAGAAGTAGATACCAAACAGGAGAGGACCCAGGACTGAACCCTGTTGTACTCCACTTGTCACTGGTCTGAAGCTGGATTTGGAGTCTGCTACATTCACATTGTGGGTTCTGTCAGTGAGCCAGTTGGCAACCCATCTTGTGACATAGGGATTTATACCTAGTTTAGTGAGTTTATCTATAATTCCAGAGATGGGGATGGTATCAAAAGCCTTGGCGAGATCTAGATAGGCTGTGTGAACCACCTTACTCTCATCTACGGCTTTGGTGACTGCTTCAAAGAAGTCTATCAGGTTTAGGAGACATGATCTGCCTTTTACAAACCCGAACTGGGTGGGGTCCTGAGTTTGGAGATTACCAATGTCATTGTTTACAAGTTCCATGATGATATGCTCCATAGCCTTGCAGACCTGGCTCGTTAGGCTAATGGGGCGGTAGTTTCTGGGGTCTGTGGTGGCTCCCCCTTTGTGGAGTGGAATAACTGTTGCTGTGCACCATTCAGTGGGCACATAGCCTGAGGTGAGGTTAAGATTGAACATGGTACTTAGGTAGGGTGCCAGTTCGTTCTGTAGTTCATGTAGAACACAGCCTGGGATGTCGTCAGGTCCCATGGATGCTGTGTTCTTGGCTTTGGATAGTGTCTTTTTTACCTGTGCAGCCGTGATTACAGGAACTTTGCATTCTTCTGGTATAGAGATGGGCCCTTTAGGGGATGACAGAGGGGTAAAGTTAGCACTGAACCTATCTGCCAGGATGTTGGCAATATCCGTTGGTTCTGTATATTTATTGCCATTTTGCTGTAACTCAGAGCAGATCTGAGTGTTGCCATTGAGATTCTTGACATAGCTATAGAATGCTTTGTGGTTGTCTTTAGAGTCAGTGGCGATTTTGTTTTCATAACTAGATTTGGAGGATTTTATGAGGGATCTCAGCTTCTTACTGAAGCTGACCAGGGAGTTTCTCCAATCATGGGATGTTACTCTTTTTTGCAACAGTTTCTTTCTTCTGTTGTAGAGTTTGTTTATGGCAGGGGACCACCAGATTGGCTTCCTTTTTTGGAGGATAGCATCTTGGTTCTGTTAGGGATTGCATGATCCATGCATTCATGTAAGTGCTTATAAAGTGCATATGTGTAGGATTCAGCAGTCATACCTTTATTGTCCATCAGCACGGGTGTCGTGAAGTTTGCTACTTCTGTCTTAAGAAGCGTGAAGTTGGCTTTGGAGAAATTATTTACTGTGGTTTCCCTAATGGGGGTGGGGGAGGGATGTGGATGTCTAGGGTGATTAGCTTATGGTCGGATCTGACCAACGAGGAATTGACCTCTGGTGTGGAGCACCGGTTGCCCATGTTCATAATAACCAGGTCTAGGATATTGCTGCACCTGGTGGGGGTGTGGATAAGTTGATCCATGGCATTGGAATTTATGAATTCCAGAAAACATTGAGCACAAGAGTTGGTACATGAGTAGTTTTCCCAGTTAATGGTAGGGTAGTTGAAATCGCCCATTATTAGGGTGTTAGGTTGTACCCTAATATTTTCCAGTGTATTAAGAAATGAGGAGTGGGAATCCTGGGGCATGGTGGGGGATCTGTAGCAAGCTACAATTTGGATTGCGGTCTTGCCCAGAGTTAGTTGCACTTGGATAATCTCGGATGCATTATGCTGAGCAACTAGCCTGGAGGTGTGGATATCCTTAATGAATATGGACACGCCTCTGTCTTAAGTGTTTCGGTCCAGGTTAGGTGGTCGAAAGGTGTGGTATGAATTATAGCCTGGTAATGCAGGGGTACTCTCTGGAGCCTTGAACCAGGTCTCTGTCACTGCACAGATGTCGATGTTCTCCATTTTAAGGAGTACCTCGAGAGAGTGCATTTTGAGGTTTAGACTTCTAGCATTGAGTAGCAATACACTCAGATTCTTATCATTATTATTATTATTATTTTACCCTAATAAAGTCCACTCAGGTTTGTAATGTTGTTATGTTTTTTCTGATTCTGAACAATGGTACAAAGGCATCATGTAGCACTATAGCACCTTCTCATGCACACCCTCCTACCTATAGTTCAGTAAGGATAATTTACAGACTTCTGGGTCCTTATTTGTGTGCACATGACTTAATGCCACAGGGACCTTATGACTTCTGCCTTCACAACAGTGTATCAGCTGCCCTAGTTAGTTTTACATCTTTATGATTGTCTCACTCTTGGAAAATGATTTTTTGCAATACTTTGGCACTTATTTTTAATGTAATTAGTATTTATTATTTCTTTTTTTTGCTTTTTTTTAAATATTTACTATCACATTTGATGCAGATTAAGGGTGATATTCATAGTGCTGAGATTTTTGAGGAACACCACTATATCTACATTGAAATACATTAATCACAGTTTACTTGTGATGACTACAGCAATGCAAAAGCTACTGCAAGGAAATCCCTTCTTTTGTAAATTGCCTAAAGTTGATGAAGTCATGCTTTAAGTATATGTGTGAAGAACTACATGAAAATGTAAATGCTCATATGATTTCAGAAGTGTTTGGGCATTATGGAAGTTCATGACAATGTGCAAGGAAGTTAGAAGCAATGAGATATATTTAAGCCAAGCAGCATGCAGCAGAGCTTTTTCTATGAACTGTTGAGAAATAAGAAGGGGTTTTATTGATGTGGACACCCTGATTATTGATATAAAGGATTAGAAATGGAAGACAGAAAAGATGGAAACATGGATGACATAACAAATAGGGACACACAGAAGGAGCACATCAAGATGGTTGTGGTTGAGATGGTGGGACAGGAGGAATTTCTATATATTTTGATGGATATACCCCAGCCCCCCACCCATTTTTCAGACAGATTTTTGTATATGAGGGTAGTTTGGGAAGGAAGTAGGTTGGAGGGTATAGGAGAGAGTAATAAAGAAGGAAAGAGGTGAAGAGGAGTTCCACCCAGGTAGCCACGGTCCACTGGGTCTTATGTGGTACCATTGCCTGATGGTGGTGCAATGGGAAGTGCCAATTTTGAAGGGGTGGAGGCCTGTGGAGGCTCAGTTGTCAGTGTCCAATGGTGAAGCAAGTAGAACATCCTGAACTGGGTGAAGCTTTCTCTACATGACCTGCACTGCCACATCCTCAACCAAGTTGTGAATCTCATGGTCTGCATGGCTTTCTAGGCTGTGCCATGCCAAGGTAACTACAGGACTGGTGCCACCACTGTAACCCTATGAGGATGTCCCTGAATGGGAAAAAGGTGAACATTCACTGGCCTAGGAGAAACATTGTTGGGCTATTCCTGGATCCTCTGGATCTACTAAAAATGGACATAAATTGTAGAGAAAAGAAAAAGACAAGCCAAGTAATGCAGAATGAAAACAAGAAGAAAAGAGAGGCAGGCAAGAGAGAGAAACAAGAATTGGAGAAAATAAAATGACACAAAATTTGTTTGTACAACAGTACATATTTTATTAATAGTGTTTATTTATTTTTATAAAATCTTTATTCAGAAAAAAAATATTCTGGAAATGATACTTGACAGTTGTTAACAATGAGGTTTCTACTGATAACAAGGGAATAAGCTGGTGTAACATAATAAATGGCAATACATTTTGCCCTGATAATTTATTACAAAATATCTTGCTAAAATAAGTTGTGCTGCAGTTATATACAGAAATCACATCACTTTCTGTCTGATATTTGCATATAAATGAGTTCAGGATTTGTATTTAAAACAATAAACCAAAACAACAAAAAAAAATAATAATAATTTCTTATTCAGCAGATTGCTTTGGCGAATGATACTTTATTTCAGAATAATACTTCCATACTCACTAGCAACTTCAGTCAGTTATGCCAGACATCTATATTGTTTGGAGGTATTATAGTACTTTTACTCTTCAGATGCATAAAGAAGACATAAAATGGGGTATAGTTGCTTACATCATATATGTATGTTCATATCTTCCTTATATGATTACAATTATCATCAACAAAGCACAGAATTTCTTCATATACTATTTTGAATCTGTGTGCATACCAGCTTTACAGTTATTATAGGTTCATAGGTAAGTATGGGGCTAGCTGCCCTTGCGGGACATTTTAATTCCAGCCAGTTTCCCTTTTAGTTCTCAAAATAACCCATCCTATTTGGTTATAGACTGGCCTCGCCCATTCCTTGGGTCATAATTATATATTACACCTACTGATAATAACTAAAATCATACTGTAAATAATCTGAGAGGACCCTTGCACAGGATAAAGCATTCAGGAGCTGCATGTGTCCATTAGTAGTGCAGTGGACAGTAGTAGAGTAAATTTTTTGTTTCCCATCCATAGATCTAAATTGCTTTTGGATATGGGCATGGATAAAATATGTTTTATGTGAATGGGGAGTCTATTCCACAACAGCTGTATCATCTGCAAGATATACCTGTCCCTCCAAACTGTTCTGCTGATGCTTAGGATGATATTTAGATCCATAGACTGAGTATGTCTGATGCCTTTTGACTTGCTGAAGCCCAGTAACTCCATCAGTAATTAATAGGATGCCTTGTATGCCAGACACAGGTCAACGCTTTGCACTCTGTAGGGTATCAGGTATAGTGACAGAGCTTTGAGTTTGTCCATGTAGGATATTTGTTATTAATCAGCAAACCACAGAATTTCATTATCTAGTTCTACTGAATTCATCTGTATTAGGAAATATTTCTGGTTACTGCAAGTTAAAGAAGATTATCACAACGTCCAGCAAACTGTTACATTTTGTTGTCTGAATACAGCTTGTCTGTTTGAAGGATGAGTACTTTTATCAATCTTTGTAGATATTTCCATTTAAGTGTCAGCTTTGCACTAGACTTTGCATACTATTTATGTATTTTAAGTCAGTGTCATGTAAACTTGTTGTAAGCAACACATTCTTAAAACTCTGGAAGTAAGAAATTAAATAGTGCAACATGCACTAACCTCTGTGCTTGTTGTTCAGTTATTTATTCAACCCCCCACCCCCACTCTGCCTAGGCTGTGGTGGCTGTTTTCTGCCATCTTGCATGTGCAGCCTGCATTTTGAAAAGAAAATGATGGTTATCTTATAAAATTAACATATTAATAAATTATGGCCTACATAGAGCAATTTTTTTTAAACTGCCTGCCTGAAAACTAAGTTACTCATTTCAGTATATTTAAGGTATGTATGTGCTAATGCAAATATATATATATATATATATATATATATATATATATATATATATATATATATATATATATATATATATATCTGTTTGTGTGTAAAGACATAAACACATGCACACACAACAAACACACACATGCACACACACACACACACACACACACACACACACACACACACACACACACACACACACACACACACACACACATATTTATATATATACGGATCTACTTTGAAAGGTCAGACCTCACATAAAAGAAATCTATTTTCATGAAACGAAAATAGCGAATGCTGAAATACCCCAATGGCGAATTTTTACCAAGGTAAGTAAACACTTGCCAAAACCTAAAAGAAACATACACTGAAGTAAGTAAAGCCCACCTAGCTGCGGGGCTATGACCACATCCCCCCTTAACTATATATACCAACTCTAGGATCACACTACAGTGGAGAAAAGGCCATGTTGGGCTAGTGTTTAGTTACCCTTGGAAAAATTCACCTTTTGGGTATTTAAACTTTCGCGATTTTCATCTTGTGAAAATGGATTTCCATTATATGAGGTTTAACCCTTCAAAGAAGATCTGCATATATATATATATATATATATATATATATATATATATATATATATATATATATATATATATATATATATATATATATATATATATATATATACACTTGCACATGTATACTTCTGCACATTTATACTTTTATATATGTATGCATACATGTTACTGTTTACGCATACATATACATATGTATTTATTCACAAAAATGTATCTTTGTAGATATGCATACCTTATTTTATACAGCTGCCTTTGATTATATTTATGTGTATGTTTACCTATACATTTTTGACTAAATATACATTCATATTTCACATATATTTAGACTCTCACTACACCTTTCTAAACATACTAGAAAATATTAAGATAGAACCAAACACCCTAATACTGGGTGATTTTAACTACCCTGCCATTAACTGGGAAAACTACTCATGTACCAACACCTTTGCCCAACGGTTCTTGGAATTCATAAATTCGAACGCCCTTGATCAACTTATCCGTAGTCCCACCAGGGGCTCCAATATCCTAGACCTGGTCATTACCAACATGGGAAAACAATGCTCTACACCTATGGTCACCCCCTCGTTAGTCAGGTCTGACCATAAGCTAATCACAGTTAACATCCACATCCCACCCCCACTCCCTAGTAAGGAAACCTCCATAAAAAACTTCTCCAAAGCCAACTTCATGCTACTCAAGTCAGAAGTGACAAACATCATGACACCCATGCAGGCGGGAACTGAAAGTTCAACTGCTGAATCCTACACTAAGGCACTGTACGAGCACATCCACTCATGCATGAATCGTGCCATCCCAAATAGAACCAAGATGCTCTCATCCAAAAAAAGGAAGCCAATCTGGTGGTCCCCTGCCATAAACAAACTTTACAACAAAAAGAAGAAACTGTTGCAGAAAAGAGGAAAATCCCAGGATGCAAAAAAATCCCTTACCAGCCTCAATAAGAAACTGAGGTCCCTCATAATATCCTCCAAAGCTAGTTACAAAAATAAAATTGCCAAAGATTCCAAAGACAACCACAAGGCATTCTATAACTATGTAAAGAATCTAAATGGCAATGCTCAGATCTGCTCTGAGCTAAAACAGAATGGCATTAAATATACTGATCCCAAGGATATTGCCAATATCCTGGCAGATTGATTCAGTGCCAACTTCACCCCCCTCTCACCTCCTAAATGGCCCATCTCAATAGCGGAAGATTGCCAAATTCCGGTAATAACAGCTACACAGGTAAAAAAACGCACTCTCCAAAGCTAAGAATACAGCATCCATGAGACCAGATGACATCCCAGGCTGTGTACTACATGAACTACAATATGAACTGGCACCTCACCTAAGTGTCATGTTTAATCATAGCCTCACCTCAGGTTTCATGCCCACTGAATGGCGCAGAGCTACAGTTATCCCACTCCACAATGGGGGATCCACCTTAGATCCCAGAAACTACTGTCCCATCAGTCTGACAAGCCTCATCTACAAGGCCATGGAGCGTATCATCATGGAACTTATAAACAAAGACATTGGCAACCTTCAAACACTGGACCCCACCCAGTTTTGGTTTGTGAAGGGCCGATCTTGTTTCCCGAACCTGATTGACTTCTTCGAATCAGTCTCCAGAGCCATGGACAGGGGTAAGGTGGTCCACACAGCCTATCTGGACCTTGCCAGGGCCTTTGACACCATCCCCCACTCTGGAATCATAGATAAACTTACTAAGCTGGGCATTAATCCCTACGTCACCCAATGGGTTGCTAACTGGCTTACTGATAGAACCCACACTGTAAAAGTAGCCGACTCCAAATCCAGCTCCAGACAAGTGACAAGTGGAGTACCTCAGAGTTCAGTCCTGGGACCTCTCTTGTTTGGCATCTACTTCTCTGAAGTACAGGCCAACACTAAGGGACTCTGGCTAACAAAGTTCGCAAATGACTGCAAACTGGGAGCCATTATTGAATCCCCAAATGATGTGGATACTCTACAAAAGGGCATTACAGAAACAGATGCTTGGTGCCAGAGCCATGGGCTCAAGCTCAATGCCAAGAAATGTATAGTTATCCCCTTTGGGAAAAAACATGTATCCGTGAATTACCATATAGGTGGCAGTACACTAAACACCGAAAGTATGATAATAGACTTAGGGACACAGGTGGACAGTGGTCTCACCTTCGATAATCACATCGCCACAACAGTCAGGAAATCCTTCTATGTGGCACACCTCATCACTAAGGGCTTTTCATCCAGAAAAAAGGAGGTCATTGTCCCACTGTACTCATCCCTCATTAGACCCATTATAGAATACAATGCCCCGTTTGGTATGTACCTCTCAAGACATCTGCAACAACTGGAAAGGCCGCAGAAATACCTCACTAAAAGAATCACAGGCCTAAAGCAGATGCCCTATGCTGACCACCTTAAAAAACTCCAGCTATACTCTGTCGCATATTGTCTACTCAGAGGCGATCTCTGCTTAACATACAAGGCCATGTCAAACCCAGAGCTGTTGGACATGCTACACTTAAAGAAATCCCAATCCCTCAGAGCCACATGCTCCAGGATCTAAACCCTGTCATCACAATAAATAAAACATGCTGGAGGGATAGGTTCCTGACCCAGAGACTCCCCAGACTCTGGAATAGATTGCCCATACATGTCAAGCAGAGTGCCTCTTTGGCCCTCTTCAAAAGGAACCTTGACAATTGGATGGGAGAAAGGAAATTCACCCTGGGGATCACATCAGTCGCCCTGCTAGACAGGGGTCCAGGGAAGTAAATAGTGTGGGAAGAAATAGCCAGGGAATTGTTATGGCTAGGCTTGTATAGGCCCTAGGGCTGATAGCCTAGTACCAACCCATGAACCTATGAACTTGCATTTAGCTACATTATGCAATATTTCTGTAGCATTTTTGCAACCTTTTTGACTCAAGATGAAAAAATAAAATCTTAAAATACTTACTGTAGAACTCTGATCTTCTCACCTTAACTCAGTATACTCACTCAGCCAGCTTGTTAGTCATGCACTTCTGCAGGTTGTCATCCCTGTGCTGAGACTGGAGCCAAACGCAAATGATTTCTGTCAGGGATGACAGGTGTTCACCCAGCTCTTGTCAGATGTTAGTCTTTTTACACTCAGTGATAGCTATTGTTTTTTCAAATTTCTCCATGTAACACTTCTGTAAAGGGTAGATGATAATCTTTGTCTCCTGATCAGACAAGCTTGGAGCTCAGTCTTGTTCCTTCACAGATACTGACATTTTTGAAGGGCCAGAATCAAACTAAGGAGTGAAACTGCAAGGTTGTAATTCAAAGGCTGGAAACCACCCCCTCATGGGTGTGGCATCACCTTAACCAGACCCAAAAACCATGTAGGGCCATTAGTCATGGAAGTGCTATTATTGTCAAGTTTGGTTTACCAAACTGGATTGCCATATTGATAGGGAGATTTTTTAAAAGGAATATTTATACATGATGTGTTTTTTTTTTGATAAGAGAAAGTCTGTGATTAATGCATTACTTTGTCATTTGCTTTTATATAAATATATATATATATATATATATATATATACACACACACACACACACACACACATATATATATATATATATATATATATATATATATATATATATATATATATATATGGATCTATTTCACATTACCTAAAACCCATTTGAATGATTTTCATTTCACCGAGGTCAAATCACCTAATTTGTCAAAATACTGAAAACTCATTTGACTGAATCTCATTTCACCGAAAGTTTACAATGCTAAATTTTAAAAGACTAAACATTACACCATAAACAAACATACTCATAACACTAATAGCTACCTCACAAAATTACTAACTTACCGTCTTAACAGAAACCGGACAATATAAAACCAAACTTAGTGGGGGGTTATACCTCCAACACCCCCAATCCCCCCTAACTATATATACTAATTCCAGGATTGCACTACAGTTGGGAAAAGGGCATATACCTTTTACTTGCCTTACAGTACTCTACATGTTACCACTACTGCTGGGAACGTACAAAACATCTGCCATATTACTTTAGATACTTCCCATAAAAATGTAAAGAGACATACCCACATTCAAAAACACTACAACACTACTTTCTGCATGACTATCAATATTCTGAGAGTCAGCTCTGTAAGCTACAGAACCCCCTGGATTCTCAAAAGCTTGCACAGTGTGCAAGATTGGTGCAGGAGCTCAAGCAGGCAATATGTCTGCATGCGATCCAGGAACAGCCTGTATGGGCATGCATGAGCACTCTTGCACTAATCCTGCATGGACTAAGCCTTGTTTTGGAAATTACCCCATTTACAATAGAAATCTATGCAAATGAGGTGATTTTGCAATCCAGGAAGCTTGCAACAGTCCGTGCAGGACTAGTGCTATCTGCAGAAATGTACTCAGTTAGTAAACAAGTACATTTCTGCAAAATCCAAAACGAAGCTGTGACAACTCCAAATGAAGGTTGCATTTCATGTAGTAAGCATGCCAAGTATAAGGCCATTGGCATTGCAAACATAAAAAAATACAGAAATCAACTTTATTTTTTTAGCCGTTCTCGGCTGTTTAAGCTTAGGGCAGTGGCGCGCAAACGGGATCGGGGGGAAAATAACAAAATGAACCTAAATTAAGCATTCTAAATAAAATCAGTATTCTGCCATACAAGTCAATGGCAGGCAGAAGACAACATGGTCAGTGAGCAGTGGTTGCTAAGGGGGGAGGCTCAGTGTGAGACATGTAACTCTGCATTAGCAAGCAATCCTTTGCAAATGAGGGGAAGGATAGTGAATCCCAGTTTTCCCCAGCATGTGAGCCAGGTCCCAAAAGTGTAAGGGTAGGAATAGCTTGCTGCAAGCCTAGGAGTTAGGTGACATCATGGGTGTGTGTGTCAGGCATACTGTAAGTGGATTAGAGCCCTGTGGCTCAGGTGTGCTTCTAGCTTAGCACAGTTAAGCTAGGGGGTGTATCTAAACCTGCCTAGCACTCTTTACAAAGCCTAAGCAGGTGTGCACACTGTGCACCAGGTTTTACAGGAAGAAAAAAGAAGTTAAACCAGGAAAGAGCAGCAGTGTGCATATTTGAGCGCTCTGTTTGTGCAGCGCACACACAGGGTTAAATAGGAAGGCAATGGGAAGGGAAAACAGCAGTAGGAAGGTAATCAAGGAGAACTAGATTAGCTGGCAGGTGAAATGTATCAGAATCAGCCAATTGCACAGGCAGCAGACCATCCCAGCCCAGAACACTACTATAAACAATGCAGACACCTTCCCCTCTGGATTTCCCACACTCTACACCACTGGTGTAAACAAGCAGGGAGCTTTTAACACTCACAACAGCAAAATGATATGGGCTGCAATAGCTATCATACAACAACTTGTGGAGGAGGCTGAGGGTGGTCAGGATGTGAATGCTGTCGACCAACCCACAGTGAGGAGAGGGAGAAGAGTGTACAGACCCAGGGTAACCTACCAGTGGCTACATGAGCTGAAGATAGTGGAGCGCTATAGGGTGGACAGGGACCTCCTACAGCAAATTGTTGAGCTGTGCCGGCCATGCCTGACACACAGAACTAACAGAGGGGAACCCATCCCAGTGGATACCAAGGTATGTGTAGGCCTATGAATACTAGCCACAGGTACCTTCCAAAGGCCAACTGGGGATATGATGGGGATTTCACAGGCATCAGCATCCAGGGTACTCCACCAGTTCCTGGATGCCATGTCAGCACATATCGGTGAGCACGTATATTTCCCCAACACCCGTGAGGTGTTGGCCAGCAATATGCAACTGTTCCACCAAATAGCAGAATACCCTGAGGTAGTGGGTGCTATAGACTGCATGCACATATGCATCAAAGCACCATTCGGTGAAGTGGGGTAAGGTCTACATCAACCGCAAGGGCTTCCCCTCCATCAACTGCCAGGTCGTGTGCGATGCCCAGGGCATAATAATGAATGTGTGTGCTGGCTGCCCTGGAAGCTATTATGATTCCCACATCTGGCATCTGATGCAGCTGTACCAGAGATTTGCCAGTGGGGACATCCCTGATGGTCACCTAGTGGGGGATGCTGGATACACACTGGAAACGTGGCTGATGACACCCATCAGAAATGGACACACACCCGAACAAGAAGTCCATAATGAGGCACACGCACAGACTAGAATTATAGTAGAGCATGTGTTTGGGATGCTCAAGTCACGGTTCCGGCGTCTGGACACATCCGGTGAAGCCTTGCAGTACTCACCAGCTACATTTACCCAAATTGTCCTCGTATGTGCCATGCTACACAATATGATCCTGTGGAAACAGCTGCAGCAGAAACAGCACAGAGCAGGGCCACACAGTCCCCCACCATTACCAAGACCTGCACAGGCACAGAGTGACTCAGTGGAGGAACACCTTGAGCCTTCCCCAATTGGCAGAAGGAGGCATGCCCATTATGCCCTGGCCTTGGCAAAGAGGCAACGCATAGCACATACACTGACACAGGTGGGACCCAGGGAATAACACCTCTCTCTGACTCTCACATACAGTAAAAGAGATGCCAGATTTTACACTACCTGTGCTTTACCATGTGTAGGGAGTGCACTATATGCATCTGACATAGGCAGCCCTGCAGCACCACCCTCAATACTGGGACACCCACAAGGTAAGTGACTCACACATGCCAGTCAGGGGGGTTCACATACCCAACAACAGTCACAGCCAGCAGGACAGGTGTAGACAAACACAAACAAAGGCTGTGCTATGGCCTCTGAATGAGGCCTATGGGTAACCTCCCCCCCAGGCCTACTCAGACAGACTACAGCAGGTCAGGCAGTGGGATGTCAGTTCTGAAGGTTAGGAAGTCAGAAAGTAATATGTAGGTAATTAAAAGCTAAGATCTGTAGTACACTGGTATGCCTCTAGTCAGCATGATAGGTAAGACTACAGACTGAAATGAAGTACCCGACATACCAGTACAGTCCTAGCAAATGTGTACAAGTGTCAGGTGTGCCCTCCCCATCCTACGTAGGAATGTAGTCACAGTCAGGTGTGCCCCACAATCCTGTGTAGAAATGTAGAAATAGTCAGGTATGCCCCCCATCCTACATAGAATTGTAGTAACAGTCAGGTGTGCCCCTCCCATCCTACATAGAACTATAATAACAGTCAGGTGTGTCCCCCCCCCCCACAATCCTGTGTAGAAATGTAGAAATAGTCAGGTGTGCCCCCCCATCCTACATAGAATTGTAGTAACAGTCAGGTGTGCCCCCCCCCAATCCTGTCTAGAAATGTAGAAATAGTCAGGTGTGCCCCCCATCCTATGCAGAAATGTAGTAACAGTCAATGCCAAATGATCGATGGATAGCCTGCAGAGACAGCATGCTACCTGTAGGTGTACAACACAAAGGTCAGCACTGCAGTACAAACTACCTGGACTCGATCCACACATTCAGTACAGACGGCCATACTGGGCATGCCCACACACTTAGAGAAATGAAGGCAATGTCAGCCAACAACATACTGAAAGGTCATACTGGTCATGCTCCCACACTTAAACACATGAAGGCCATGTCTGCAAACACCAGTGGACCAGACATATCTGGCAGCTACAGATGTTAACGCAGACACTCCTCAGTATGCACCACTCATGCTTTGCACACAGTGGATAGGAATACAGGCATATATGTAAGGACAACACATTATAATAAGCCAAAGGTAGCCATACATAGATGTGTGGATGAGGGTGACTATGACAAGGAGCCATCTAGGCATGTCCCACCCAGCACACAGCCAAAGGGCCACAACCACATGAGGGTCAGATGTCACTCACTGCAGATACTAGCCACTGGTATCTGTCAGCATTACAGAGTATGTGGTGCATGTGCCAGCTGAGCAGCATGAAAGTTCAAGGAAGTAGTCATCTAGCAGCTGTATGCACGTACCTGTGAAATATGACCCAGGTTGTGCCAGCATGTGGCATGTCAACCCCTAGATGAATGGGTTATGGCCCATACACACACACTGCCCTCCCCATATCCCCACTATGACAAGCATGCTGAGGTCATCGACTGTGAAATACACCTTTGAGAGCATTTTAGCCTAGTAATTTCTGTGGTGCATCCCATAACTGCGTACTGCTGTAGTGTAATAAACCAGTTAGGTAGGAGTTCTAACTCCAGCCTTGGCAACTGGATGCTTGTTTGCTGTGACTCTGTCTGTGTAGAAAGCAATGCTTTTTGGGGTAGTCACACTCCCAACAACTGAAATGCTCTACTTTGGCAAGGCCACTGATGTCATCCACCTAGAAATACATCTCTGGGAAGGTTGCATCCCAGTAATCTCTGTAGAGTTTGCCATAACTGTGTACTGCTGTAATATGATAAAACAGGTAGGAGTTCTAACCCAGCCTTGGCAACTGTGTACGTGTGTGTCAGTCTGTCCCTGTCTGTGTAGAAAGCAATGCTTTTTAGGGTAGTCACACCCCCTACAATTTAAATGCTCTACTTTAGTAAGGCTGCTCATGTCATCCATCTAGAAATACACCTCTGGGGAAGTTTTAGCCCAGTAATCTCCATACCCCATCCTATAACTGTATACTGCTGTAGTATGATACATTAGTTAGATAGGTGTTCTAATCCCAGACTTGGCAAGTGTATGTGTGTCTGTCTGACCCTGTCTGTGTAGAGAGCAATGCTTTTTAGGGTAGACACACTCCATACAATCCATATGCTCTACTGTAGCAAGGCTGCTGATGTCATCCAACTAGAAATGCACCTCTGGGAAGCACACAGCCCAGTTATTTCCATAGTGCGTGCCATAACTGTGTACTGCTGTAGTGTGATATAGACCTATGTTAGGGGTTCTATACCCCACATGTTGGTTGTGGATGTTTTGTGTGTGTTTCAATCTCTGTGAAGGGAGCAATGCATTTTAGGCTAGTCACACTCAGTACATGTCAAATGCCCTACTTTGGCAATCTTGCTGATGTCATTCTTTGTGAAATACACCTTTGGGGAAGGGGTTCTCCAGTAATCCCTGTGGTGCATCCTATAACAGCTCCTTGATGTAAGTATGATATGGAGCTCTGTTGGGGGTTCTGTACCCACACATATCAGTTGTGGATGTTTTGTGTGTGTTTCAATCTCTGTGTAGGGAGCAATGCATTTTAGGCTAGTCACACTCAGTACATGTCAAATGCCCTACTTTGGCAATCCTGCTGATATCATTCATTGTGAAATACACCTTTGGGGAAGGAGTACTCCAGTAATCTCCATGGCATGTACTATAACTGTGTAGTGCTGTATGGTAATAAACTAGTTAGGTAGGGGTTCTACTCCCAGATGTGTGTACTGTATAGTGCTGTAGTGTAATAAACTAGTTAGGTAGGGGTTCAACTCCCAGACGTCTGTGTGTGAGACACCTGGGCCCAATGTGAAGCGGGTTTTGCAAATTTCTTATTTGGTAGCCCTAGTATATATCACAATGTCCACTGTACAAGGATAACAGATGTGAAATAACCAAGAGGCTGGGGTGCAAATCCATACCCATACATGTGGCATCAAGGCCAGGCAATCAGAGTTAGCAACCCCAGTATTACCCAAAGCACACTCTCAACCCATGTCTCATACACACACACACACACACACACACACACACACACACACACACACACACACACACACACGCACACACATGCCGAGGCAACAGCCAATATGTGTGTAGAACACTGCATATTGGTGACAGATAGTAACTATGGAGTGATTGCGGTGGCCTACAGAGGACATGGCACCCTGTCCATCTGTCCAATAGGCACATCCATGTAGACAGTGCACATACACCATGTTCCCCACTGGACACCTGCAACACCTGTGGTACCATCACATGTGACCCACAAAGGAAATACAATGCCTGAAAACATGCCCTGTATGGACAGATGCCACTGACACCAGGGAATGCCATTAGCATGCTATCAATGTAGGTGCAGGGTAAACCTGCTGTCCATTACCGGTTCCTGCCACAGGTGGCCAAGACTGGCACATCTGATGATAATCTGTGTACACAACATGGTCCCAACACCCCAGGTACAGTTCCACATGCACTGTACATGCATGTGTGAGGTGTACACATCCCAGACACTATCCATGTTATGGACTAAGGAACACTTACATGTCAAGTGATGCAGAGCATTGGCCACATGCAATAGTCACCCAGGTGACTGGATGGTGGATACGATACCCACCTGTGTGGGTGAATGCAGAAACCACAGCCCTGAGCCACAATGCAGACCATTGTCATGTGGCCTGATGCCAAGATATACCCATCACCTAGCCTTGTACAGCCATCTGGCGCAGTCGACTACCACATACCTGTGCAGAAATGCACCCATGCATGTCAGTACTGGCATCCTGTGTGTTTGTGTGTGTGGTGTATGATGCATATTATCACATCCACATTCACTATAACCCCCAGTGGCATACTGAAGCATGCTGTCTGATGTCAGACACCTCCCCATACCCTTTGCCTATATAACCTCCTTATGACCCATGTGGTGCATGTGATACCTGCACAGTAATGTGTTGTGGCAATCTCCCTAGTGATGAGCTGTATCCCTGGCCCTACCAAGTGTGTCAATGTGTATGCGTCCCTTTGAGAATGTGGCTGTGTTGACACTGGCACCTGTTCATGTGGACAGGCACATGTACCTCACCAACCGTATAGCTACCATATCTCTGTTGCAGATGTCACTCGCTATCATATATATGTTCGGAGGACTTCACAACAGGTATCCTATGTGGTGCATCCAATAACTGCATAGGACTGTGATAGCATGATATAGTCATCAAGGGTTTAATACCCTGTGCTGGTAGGTGTGTGAAACAAACATGCTTAAGTTTTACTCTCCCACCCCTCCCTGACTTGCCATTGCCTCTGTCTGCCTCTCTCACTCCCTCACAGGTGGATGTGGAGACCTACACCTTCTTTGCTTATGCAGCATGTGCATTTTAAGTGATGCTCATGATCAACTGATGGCCTCCTAATGAATTGCAGCCCTCCCCTAGCTGATTGTATGTGGAACAGCTGTTGTACCATTCCCATAGCCGATTGCATGGAAACACAATCCAGTATCTAGGAACATCATGTTGGTGTTGGGCCTTTCCATTTACTGTGAACAGGAACTCGATGTGTTGTTTGGCAAACAGCATCTCAGATGGATTGAGGATTTACCTCTGACAAGATACACTGTGGAAACAGGCCAATACACAGGAGGGGGATATGCCTGACCTGACTACAGAGTGTAAGTGCTGCTATACTGCATTCAGAGTAATGTTGGTTTAACAGGGTGTGTGCGGATATGGCTGTCCTACATATATTCATACCTGTCATGTCAGTTCTATTTTATGAGGACTCCCCATCTGTAGGGTCATCTGCAGACTGGGCAGTGTGTGGTGCCTTTGATTTCATGTGTTACCCATAGAGCAAGTATCTGTGAACTGCAGAAGGTAGTGTGAGGATTGCAGTCTGTAGATGTTGAAAGGCGGGACAGTTACTGACTTCATATCCCTCATAGGACATATGTTGCGACAAACTCTGTTACAACAGTAAATGTAAGATGTTATCACAGCAACATGTCAATATTGGCCCTGTGTATGTGCTTCCAGCTACACCTCTGTCAACCTTTGTACATATGTCATGCATTAAGAGGTGCATATGTGCTGTTCACCATAGTTAGTGTCATCATATCTGGTAACAAGCCAGTGAGATATCAGACTGCTACACATTCTGTGGTTGTTTGTACAGTACTGAGGTCTGTGTACTTATGTTGAATGTCGACAGTGTGTGTATTGTCAATATGTACCTTGGCCTGTGTACAGACTGTGGTAGATGTCACCATTCTAGGTCCCGTCCTATCTGATGTTACATGCTGCTGCACTGTATGTTACTGTACTGGCTTACATGTTTGTAGGGCCATACATACACATGTCCCATACCAGAGACAGGCATTAGACCACACTGTGTAGCAGCCCAGTATATGCAGGGTTAGTGTGTGAGGGGCACATATGAGGATGGTTTTGAACAGATAGTCCATATACTGTAATATTATGCCATCTTACCATATGTGGCTGTGGCTGTGTTCACATTAGTTGTGGTTATGCACTTCCACACAGGTGTATCTTATCCTGTGCTGTGACATGCCTGTAGAGACTGCTATATGCAGGTAGATGTGCATTCCCCATAGGAGATGTAAGCCAGTGTTGAGCCAGTCTGACTGTAGCCAGCACAGTGCTATGTTACATGCCTAGCAGCTTAGTGTACTTACCCAATTAGAAGTCAAGTGCAGATACTTGCCAGATGTACTGCTGCCGGGCCTCCCTTAACAGTCATGTATGTCAGGCGGAGCGGTGGGATGTTGTACAGATGTATGTCAATATCTAATGAGTAGTACGTGGCCATGGCACCTCTGTACCAGCAGTTATTATGTGTCAGGACAGACAGGGGTGTGTGAATGCATAACTTATGGGGGCGAATGTATACCAGTCATTATGTGTTATCCCCATCTACATGGCTAACATCCATATTATCAGGCTTGGTCCACATGTTCTGCACTAAGAGGTTCTGTATATACCTCTGGACTGTACAGTACAGAGTGCGTCAGAATGCCCACATCTACTTGCCAATATCTCTGCTGTAGTCCACAGGAGCATTACATGCTTGCAGCGGTACTGTACTATGATGTCCTTAGGGTGTCTGTCAGCAGCCAGTGGTGCACATGTGAAAAGCAGATGTGACCTTCCACACACACCATGTCTGTGAAGACAATCCCTACTACAGCAGCAATAGCCTACTAATATACCTGCTATACATACCGACATTGCCTTGCAATATGGAGTTAGGACTATAGGGGCTGAGGTAGGGTTACACCCCATGTTCAGGATATATGGTGAATATATATGTTCATATGATTATCCAGATATCTATATATATATATATATATATATATATATATATATATATATATATATAATAGATATGCATATACACACCCAGATATATACATATGCAGAGCATTATATGTCTGCACATATACAGATAGTGATACATATGCACATATATATATATATATATATATATATATATATATATATATATATATATATATACCATGCTGCCATTCCTGCCAGCAGTCCACTGCTGTTCTATCCACCACACATACGGTGGGGATGGGGCCATATGTGTGTGGACTTCACCTACACAATACATGTGTGCTCATATGCACTCCAGAGGCCAGTGTATGTAACAGTGGTTTATGGCCCTGTAGTATTGAGTCTAAGGGGGGTGTACCATACATAACCTAGGCTGTTACAAAATGTGGGGGTATCAGGGGTGGGCTGCCATAAGGTATCTGGATGTACAGTACCATACATTTCACCTATCTTGACATTACTTACATAAAATGGGTTACTGCAGGCCTACTACCTACTGCCATACAGACTGTTCTATTTGCTAGTGTGCCTGTGATGGTGTCAGTTATGTCATGTTAAGTATCAGTTACATCTCATTAGGCCAACTGAAGTCTGTACCACCTAGTGATTGTGTACAGAGTGTAGATAGGGGCTGCTGGACTATACAACTGCATCACTTACTGCTGATTGTGTGGTATCCTGTGGCCCATTCTGTCATTACTATTGCACGATTTGAAGGGCTTGGCCTGGACAGCAACAGTTGTGGACCTTTCCAGACTACTGTATTCGTATAACTGTTTCACAGTTGCACTACTCTATTTATATGGATGTCAGTGGCTGAACAGCTATATGACATGGCATGCACATATGTAATAGTACACAAATAAAGGTATTCCATTTCTGCAAACCTGTGTCTGTTGGTTTATCCTATGACCTCTCTGTGGGTATATGTTGTAGGCGGCATATGTCATGGGTGGCTCATCCAGTGTCCAGTTGTTAGGGTGTTAACTGTAGGCATAGTGGCTGTTCCATATTGTGTGCACCTACTACATGAGTATCTTACTGTACATATCTCTGTGTGTGTATGTGTAGTCACATACATATCTATATATATGTACGTTTACATGGATATTGTATCTTATGTACAATACCCTTGATTCCTACTGCGAATTCTATTCCTGCTAAGACTAATTATTTTGTAAAAAAAAAAAATATTATTTTGTAACAAGTGCTTTTTTATGTAATAACTTTTTTTTACTTTTTGCACATTTTATCAGCTACTATTTTTATCTGTTATTACTCTTAAAGTATGCATGTATTATTATTATTTTAATTTTTATTTTTGGAGCTTTTATCCCCGGGCCTATACTGAAAATGGACATGCATCCAGCTAGACTAGCCCGATCAACAAATGTAAAATAAAATAAATAAATATATATATGTATAATATATAGATATATATATATATATATATATATATATATATATATATATATATATATATATATATATATATATATATATATATATATATATATATATATATATATATATATATATATATACACACACATCCAAATGGCTAAAACCACAAGATGTGCAAATGTCAATCACTGTAGACATTTTCCTCTGTTATACCTCAGCACTATAGTGTCTGTGGTGCTTGTGATAACTGTGTAACATGACTGTACAAGTCAGTATTCATCTAACAATTGTATACACGTACCTGTGAAATATAAACCTGTCTGTGCCTGAGTGTTGTGTGTCTGCTTCCAGATGAATGGTTTATGGCCCATGCACACACACTGCACTCCCCATTGCCCTACTATGGCAACCTTGCTGATGTCATTCATCTTAAAATACACCTTTGGTGAAGGAATAACCCTATAAGCTCCGTGGCGCATGCTATAACTGCATTAATGCTGTAGTGTGATGTACTAGTTAGGCAGGCGTTCTAATCCTGGACATGGCAAGTGTGTGTGTGTGTGGGGGGGGGGGGATCAATGCTTTTGTTGCCATTCACAGTCACTACACTCTTCATTGCTTTACTTTGGCAAGCCTGCTGATGTCATACACCTTGAAATACACCTTTGGGGAATGAGTTGCCCTATAAGCTCCATAGTGCATGCTATAACTTCATAATGCTGTAGTGTGATATACCAGTTAGATAGGGGGTCTATTCCTAGACATGGCAACTGTAAAACTTTTGTGTGTGTGTGTGTGTGTGTGTGTGTGTGTGTGTGTGTGTGTGTGTGTGTGTGTGTGCATGTTTGTCTCTGTAGGGATCAATGCTTTTGAGGCCATTCACACTCACTACAATTTCTATTGTCCTACTTTGGCAGGGCTGCTGATGTCATTCACTTTGAAATAGACCTTTGGAGAAGGAGTAGCCCAGTAAGCTCCATGGCGTGTGCTATAATTGTGTAATGCTGTAGTGTGATGTACACGTTAGGTAGTAGTTCTAATCCCAGACATGGCAATTGTGAGACTTGGTGTGTGTGTGTGTGTGTGTGTGTGTGTGTGTGTGTGTGTGTGTGTGTGTGTGTGTGTGTGTGTGTGTGTGTGTGTTTGTCATTAGTATCCTGTGTGGAGGTAGTGGTGAGTGTGTAATAACAGGACTTATTGTTATTATATGTCACAATGTTCACCTTAGAAGGATAAAAAATGTCAAACAGCAGAGAGGCTGGGGTAGACAATCCATACCCCTACATGTGACATCATGGCTTGGGGAACAATATAGGCAACCCTTGTATAAACAAGAGAGCACTCTCCACCCATGTCTCATACACAAACACACTTGGCTAGGCAACAACCACTATGGTGGTAATTCCCTGGATATTACCCACAAATAGTAGCCATGGTGTGATTGCAGTGGACTACAGAAGACATGGCACCCTGTCCCATCCCTACAATAGGCAAATCATTGCATACAGTGCTCCTTCACTATGTTCCCTACTGGATGCCTGCAACAACTGTAGAGTCAGCAAATGTAACCCACAAGGGACATACCATGCCTTATACAGATGCCCTGTATGGACAGATGCCACTGACACCAGTGAATACCTGTATCATGCTGTCAATGTAGGTGCAAGGTCAACCTGGTTTCCATTGCCAGTTCTCACCACATGAGGTCAGGAATGGCACATCTGATAATAACAATCTGTCTACACAACATGCTCCAGACACCCCAGGTACACTTCCACATGTCACAGAACATGCATGTGGGACGTGTGCACATCTGAGGCACTGTCCACATTATGGAATATACAACACATACATTGCAAGCATTGCACAGCACTGGCCACCCACAATAGTAACCGAGATGAGAGGATGGTGACTACAATACCCACCTGTGTGGGCCAATCCAGACACTACACCCCTGAGCCACAATGCAGACCATTGTCATGTTGCCTGATGCCAAGGTATACCCTTTACCTAGCCTTGTACAGCTTTCTGGCACAGTCAACCACTACACACCTATGAAGCAATGCACCCATACATGTCAGTACTGGCAAACCTGTGTCTGTGTGTGTGTGGAGTATAATGATTTGGATGTAATTCACACTCACTACACCTCCCATTGGCCTACTGAAGCATGCCTTCTGATGTCAGACACCTTGACATACCCTTTGCCCATATATCAGCCTGAGAACCTCTGTGATGCATGTGATTCCTGTGTATTACTGTAGTGTGGCAAACTAGTTAGTTAGGAAGTCTAATCCTGACCCTGCCAACTGTGATAATGTGTGTGAGTCCCTGAGAGAGTGTGGCTGTGTCATCCTTGGCACCTGTTCTTGTGGACAGGCACATGTACTACACCTGCCTTATCCCTCCTTTATCACTGTTGTTGATGTCACTCATAATCAAATATACCTTTGGACAGCTCCCTAACATATAAGCTATGTGGTGCATGCAATAACTGAATAAACATTTAATAGCAATAAATAGTCAGGCAGGGGTTTGAAACCCCGTACTAGTAAGTGTGCGACACAAACATGCTTAGTTTTTACTCTCCTACCCCCTCCCTGTCTTACTTTGTCTCTGTCAGTCTCTCTCACTCCCTCTCTGGTGGATGTGGAGAAGTACGCCTGCTTTGCTTAGACAGCAGCTTGTGTTTTGTAAGTGATGCTCATGATCAGCTGATGGCCTGTGCATGAATTGCAGTCCCCCACTAGCTGATTGCATGTGGAACAGCTGTGATAACATTTCCATAGCCAATTGCATGAAAACACACTCCTATAACTAGGAACATCATGTGGGTGTTGGCCCTTTTCATTCACTGTGAGAAGGACTTCATGTCAGTGTTTGACAAACAGCATCACAGATGGTAGTGGGATATGCCTCTAACAACATACACTGTGGAGACATGTCAACAAACAGGAGGGGGGTTTTCCAGACATGACTACAGAATATAAGGTTTGCTCTTCAGCAATTGGAGTAATGTTGGTTTAACAGGGTTTGTGTGGATATGGCTGGTCTACATGATTTAATACCTGTCATGACAGTGTTATGTGTTTGAGGAAACTCCCACATGTAGGGTTATCTGCAGACTGGCCAGTGTATGGAGTCTTATGACTCTTGTGTTACTCACAGATTACCTATATTAGAACTGCAGATGCATAGTCTGAGGATTGCAGTCAGTACATGGTGACAGTCATGAGAGTTACTGACTTCATATCCCTCATAGGACATATGTCACAACAAACCCTGTTGCAACAGTAAATGTATGAGGTTATCACAGCAACATGCCATTATTGGCCCTGTGTTTGTGCCTCCAGCCACAATTCTGTCAACCTTTGTACATATGTCATGCAGTAAGAGGTGCATATGTTTTGTACACCATTATTTACTGACATCATTCCTGATAACAAGTCAGTGAGATATCAGACTGCTTGACATGTTATGTTATTGCACAGCACTGGCCACCCACAATAGTAACCGAGATGAGAGGATGGTGACTACAATACCCACCTGTGTGGGCCAATCCAGACACTACACCCCTGAGCCACAATGCAGACCATTGTCATGTTGTCTGATGCCAAGGTATACCCTTTACCTAGCCTTGTACAGCCTTCTGGCACAGTCAACCACTACACACCTGTGAAGCAATGCACCCATACTTGTCAGTACTGGCAAACCTGTGTGTGCGTGTGTGTGTGGTGTATAATGATTTGGATGTAATTCACACTCACTACACCTCCCATTGGCCTACTGAAACATGCCTTCTGATGTCAGACACCTTGACATACCCTTTGCCCATATATCAGCCTGAGAACCTCTGTGATGCATGTGATACCTGTGTATTACTGTAGTGTGGCAAACTAGTTAGTTAGGAAGTCTAATCCTGACCCTGCCAACTGTGATAATGTGTGTGAGTTCCTGAGAGAGTGTGGCTGTGTCATCCTTGGCACCTGTTCTTGTGGACAGACACATGTACTACACCTGCCTTATCCATCCTTTATCACTGTTGCTGATGTCACTCATAAACAAATATACCTTTGGACAGCTCCCTAACATATAAGCTATGTGGTGCATGCAATAACTGCATAAACATTTAATAGCAATAAATAGTCAGGCAGGGGTTTGAAACCCTGTACTAGTAAGTGTGCGACACAAACATGCTTAGTTTTTACTCTCCTACCCCCTCCCTGTCTTACTTTGTCTCTGTCAGTCTCTCTCACTCCCTCTCTGGTGGATGTGGAGAAGTATGCCTGCTTTGCTTTGACAGCAGCTTGTGTTTTGTAAGTGATGCTCATGATCAGCTGATGGCCTGTGCATGAAATGCAGTCCCCCACTAGCTGATTGCATGTGGAACAGCTGTGATAACATTTCCATAGCCAATTGCATGAAAACAGACTCCTATAACTAGGA
>NC_056728.1:669168761-669176261 GCF_019279795.1 Protopterus annectens | reverse complement strand
CCTTGTTATGCTACTCTCCCTAAGTGCTACCTGGGCCTTGCACTGAGTGCTGGCAAGTGTATGTATGCATGTGTGTATACATGTAGGGTACAGCATTCAAAGGCCACATACTCTTATTATAATATGCATTGCCACACAGTATTAGGGATAGTGATGTTGCTGACCATAGGAGAGGCATGGCAATGCATCACCTTACTATGCCTGTGGCATGTGCATTAGATGCATATCCCTGTAGTAGCACTCTTGGGATGGGCAAGGGGTTGTATTGCAGTTCTGGTCAATATGTGATGATGGTGGGTATGTCAGAATGTTATCATGGGTTCCAGTGCATACAATATCCACAGTGGGATGTGGGTGCTGGGTATACTGTCATTACAACATGGTATCATCGGTACATGTCCCATGTACCACTGTATGATGACCACTGTCACCATCAACCATACAGGCAACTGATAATAGTATCCAGACCAGTTATGCATGTGCTGTGTGCAACCTACCTGTAACACAATGGACACACTGGCAAGGTAGTTAGCACTGATAGGCCCAGGTCTCTCAGATGTGTGTCTGACTGTTATGTGTTTGTCAATGTGTATATGATCGTATGTCACACTATGTATTGTCCAAAAACAACTATTACATCCCTCATTACCATACTGTACATGCTTGGAGATGTTCTGCATGTAACATGTAACCTGGAACACTCCTCATCCTAAAATCTGTGTGGTGTGTGTATTTAAAGCCACACACATCAGTCGCACTACATACCTAGGTAGGGGTCTAGTCCCAGTGTTGCCAAGTAAGAGTGTATATGTATGTGGTGGGATCCACTTCAGTTTGCAGAATATACAGGTCCCAGGGAGTCATCTGTCCAAGAACTGCCTGGCATATGCTATCATTTCACAGGTATCATCCTGTAGAAATAGATTCCATCACAACTAGTGTTAGATGTGCAAATGGCTTCTTCCTCACTGTATAGGTGTGCAGCGATACTGGAGTTGGTATATATAGCTGGGTGTGGCTGTTGTGGACACAGCCAACATAATTGCAGTTACTGTTAAGTGTAATCCCCCCCCCCCGGCGTAGCTGGCCATAATACTGTACAATTCATGTTAACAGGTTAGGTAGTTGTCTACCTCACTATCTGTGGTTCTACAGCACCTCTCACCCTCCAAAGGGTAGGGGTGTGCCACCCACACCAGCACACATATGTTTACCAAGTTAAGGATTGCACTACATTGGGGAAGGGGACATATACCCTGCCGGTACCATTGTCAATGACATTAAACTAGCAGACTGCTTATTCCACAATGTGTTGTTGTGTGTAGTCTGGCTTGGTGGAATTACATAGGCTACAACTGGTTCCTTGCACAGGTACATACATCCACGTGTACAGTATTCTCTGTGTAGTGCATCAATTCCAAATCCTCTGTGTGTGTTATACACAAACATGTGGTTTGTACCACCCAGTACATCTACCATTGTCCACTGTAGAAGGGCTGCTAACAGCAGCCACCATGCACTCACCTGTATACACCATCCCCCAGACCTATCGGCCATGTGGCACAGGCAGTAATTGTTATACAGACCTGTGACATGTGTTCACCTGTACCCAGGATATGGCAGTGCCAAGGTGTCACCACAGTGCCATACCCCTTGTGAGATATACAGCAGACCATCCTCCTGCTGGCACATGGACCTCTACAACACAAACGGATAACATTGTGGAGACCACAATCACTCAGTGTTAATAACAGCTATAATGCATCATGCCTGGACAGCTACACTTCCTGACATGTAAGCATTAAACGTTACTGCTGACAACATGTTACACAGCAGTACATTGGTACACTGTAGTACAGTCACTGTGCATCAGAACCATATTAGACTGTCCCAGCATCGATGTTATGGATGACAGGGATGTAGCACAGGTGTCATCATATGCACAGGGTGTGTTGTTGGTTTTCCAGAGATCTAGACTGAGCTATACATTTGACACCATGTGTGTGAGTAAGGGGTTTTAATTATTGATATGGCCGTGGTGATGTGGTGTGTGTAGGTATGGGGTTGACCTAGCTGTGTTTGTATTGTGTGTGAGTATGCATGCATACAATTCTGCCATGTGGCTGCCCTATACAGGTGTTTGTTGGACAGCTGCAGACCATACCTGGCAGGGTGTGCAGTTCACCACCTCCAACAACAGACATGAGAACTGTACCTGCCAGGGGTTCCACAGGCATGTCCAGGTACAAACCACAATATGATACTTCCCCCTGACGATGACATATGTCAGCTGGAACCCTCCTGGGACTGGCCAGGGCCACATGCATGTGGCCTGCTGTGGTGTGGTGTGTACAGTGCCCCCCCTGCAGTGCTGGGGCTGGTACTGCCACTATGGGAGCAGCTTGGTGTCCTTGCATGTCCATGTCGACCTGCAGCTGTTGGTGTTGCTGGCCTACGTCCATGTGGTCATCATACCACTCCCACCACATGCTCTAGCATGGGCAATCCGTGGTTGATGAGTCCCACCATCTCACCCCACCGTCTATCCATGACCTCTGTAAAATAACAGAGGGCACCTGCAAGATTAAGGATGTTGTCAGGTACAGCTGAAAGAGTAGCCATCTGCAGCCTCAGACCCTGTCTGGTGTACCATTCTATACATGCCTGCACCTCCATAACAGCCTGAAACATGTGTCTTTTGGTACCAGATGTGTCACTTCTGCCAGGGGCATGATGACCAGCAGCCCTCCAATGAGCACCCCTGTACATCTGCCTATGTAGTACCCTGCCGGACATCCATCTATAGCTGCTGTGTCCAGACACAGCAGTCATAGATACCACATTGTCCTGTGCACTGTCACCAACCGCCAACTGTCCCTCTACTATGGCCACTGGTTTTGGGGTATCTATAAGCACTGTGATTATGTACGGAAATGGGATGGATAACAGGGGGATGTCAAAAAATGACACAGTTTCTGCCTCTGACAACCCTGCCTGTGCCTCAACACACCTTTCATCATTTTCAGTGTCTGCATGGACACCGACATCAGATTGCCTGCAGGAGGGACCCTGACCCACCTCACCACCTGTGAGGGGAAAACAAGAAATGCATTTTAAGACCTGTACGTCATTGCTTAACAGTGCACACACTTAACCACACACACTCACATGCGCGCACACACACACTCACACACACACACACACACACACACACACACACACACACACACACACACACACACACACACTGATATTCCACCATAATATTTACCTGCCCCTGAGTTTACAGACTGTCCCAAGTTTATTCTCTTAAGTTCCCCATCCTGCATCAGACTTGGAAACATACACTCATTAATACCAATCATTAACGCATCATTCTTCTAATTGCCTAGACAAGTGATCACAAAACATGACCTGTTACTCCCTTACCTCTTTGACTTGATTGGGGTTGGTTTTACAAAGACTCACTGCTGTCATCCAGTGTTCACCCTGGGTTTTTCCAGATGTCGTGAGCATGGCCCTCATATGTTAGGGGCTACTACAGTCATTCAATAATGTCACGCACTGGAGTGTCATACGTAACTATTGCTCAGTAGATGCAAGATCTGTTGCTCTTAACTTATTATGTGGATTACAGTAATATTTGGAAACACTCACTGGTGTTGTATAGTAATTCCCCAATACATCTGTAGTGCTGCATATGTGGGTATTCTTTCACCATTCTGCTGATTGCAATTATAACAGTATACCTTGTGTCTAGTTTCCCTCCCAATGCATGTTCCATGCTACAGACCTTATTATACTATCAGCTGTTCTGAGATTACATGTCAGACAAGTATTCCTGGCGTTTCATATGTCTGTCCATGTCCAAGTACTGCACAATTTCAAAGGGAATTTGAGAGGTATGAAGAACCCCACAATCACACATGTGATAACATGGACACACACATAAACACACACACACACACACACACACACACACACACACACACACACACACACACATCCTACATACATCAACCCCCCTCCACTCCACCAGATTGCACTTACAGACAAAATAACCCCCCACCCACCCACACACACACTTATAGGTGAGGTTGCATGGAGATATTACACACAGACCTCCCATTACCCATCTCTCAACGTGCATGACATATGGTACTCAACAGCCTGCAGTGCAGCTATAGTCAATCCAGGCTAGCAACATTATACATGTGTGTGATGCATGGGCTGTGTTAGTAGGTGATGCCCCTTCCCCTGGAACACACTGCACCCATGTACACAGTATTGCTGTGCACCTGCTCGGTACCCTGGCATGTACTGTGCACCATACTTCACAGGTGTACACACCATTGCCGAATGTGTATTACTATGTCAGTTATGTCTGCTGTGCTGCTCAAAGCCCCTGTGTGTTTGTCCGACACATACCTGGAATGATATGTGGACAGATGTCATTTGTGAATGCCTGATGTCTGATTTACAGATCTCATCATCAGCGGTGCATGTATGGCCAATACGATACAATTACACTGACAACCTTCAAACCTTACTGTGGCTATAGGGAGTGTACACAACCTTATTGATATGACACCCTCTTCCTTGATATGCCATGGGATCACCTTACTGCATATGTTAACATTACATGAACCTGATATGTGACATATGACCTGTACAATCAAATGCAGTGTCAAACAAATGTATTAGTTGTGCTGATGCTGATTGAATGCATACACTTTGTGGGTGCATATGTGTGCACACCCTTACCATGATGGTTTGTTGCACCTACTGTTATGTGTACTACAGCATTCACTATTCCTGGCAGGGGTATACTAGCATGGGCCATCTGCATTTGCCAGTATTTGGTCAGTCTGCCCTACACATGTCCCCAACTCTGCTTGATTGCAAGGTCAACTCATGTGCACATCCCTTGGAGTTCACACACTGGCGTCACTATTGCTGCAGAGTCAGGGTTATGTCTGCCACAGTTGCTGACCCTGACTGTGTGCAGATACAGCCATTTGTAGCATCCTTTGGATCCCTGATGCAGTACACTGTTGTATCATGATGACACCCCCTCCCCACCTTCAGCTTTTTTGCAGGTGCTTGACAACTATGGCCTACACATGTGTGTCATTTTGCAGTGTCCCAAACACTGAACACCATGTGTACCAGCCTAGTCCCAGCTAATGAATGGGAAACATACAGGTGTACACTGGCACCAGCAAAGTACAGATGGGGATAGTGGGCCTGAGGTGGGGTGAGGTGTTGGTTGTGCAGCACATGTATCTTACCTGATACTGTCTGTAGGTTTCCAATGTGGTCTTGGTACACCAGTACACATTGCAACGCATGCTTTTTGGGGACCTTTTCTGTTATGCATATGCTACCTGTAGAGAGGTCTGGCTGATGTTTCCTGTGGTACAACTGTCCCATCTAATTACCCTAACCCATGGGCCACATGTATGCAGAGTCCAGGCAATTGCTGACACAGGTACTGCACAGCTAGCACTTGCTAGACATTCCTGCAACTGCCTCAGTGTTGTGGCATGTTACTAGGCAGCCTGCATGACTGGTTTGCTACATATGACATCATCTGTCTTGGATGGCCATCTGTTTATTTTCGACATTAATCCTGTCCTATATATCCTCACCACATACATGACTGTCTGCACTGTTTACCATGCTATATGCAATGGTGAGGTATGGCTAAATGTCCAGCTCCTGTGTGCTACCTGTTGGGTATGGTGTCCACATCATGGCATGTAAGATGTGTGCAAGCCATGGCTGCCTCTGTTGCAGGTATGTGGGCACATTTGACAGCCAAACGTCATGGACAGCAGACCATTTGTTGGTGTGACACTGGGGACGTGTACCTGCTGGAAGGTGCATTCTCATGAAGAATGCATGCTGTCAGTACCTCAACAGCTGCTTCCACTATATTTTATCTGGAGTGTGTGCACACATATGCTTCCAGTGTTTGTGAAGGTATATATTCCCCATATTTGTTGTCCTAACATACGATTCCATATTACACACTCATTGCTCATGTTAGGACCACATTGCAGGTCGTAAGGGTTGTGGACTGCAGTATTGTAATATGCCATAGTGTATATATGTAACAGTTGCCATTGTAATACTGGCATATGCACTGTTGTAGCACTGTATAAGGGTGATGTTTTACACATGTCCCTACTGTAAGCCATTTGTCACACAATTATGTTCATCTTTGTGCACACATTTTGCAATGACAGGATGTTAGTTATATTGCAGGAGTCTGATATACCCTTCAGATACACCATCATAGTGACCACTGTGATGCAGTGCAGTTAACAGCAACAACGTATGAACATGTACAGCATGCATTATGGGTAGGTGTATTAAATGTGTGCATGGAATATACCATGGCCATAACATGACCAGTGTATTGGCAAACCTGAACAAACACCATACTCATCAGCTACAGGCTGCTGCCCTGGAGGTATACCAGAGGGACCTACATAAGTGTGTGAGAGATGTAATGTCAGTAGCCACAGCTGTGGCATTGGCACAGGGTGGGTGCAGCATTACAGTACATCAATAGTACAAGTCCACAATACTACAGATTATGCACATCTGTTTATTACTACTACGCAGCAACAGGCTTTATATATTTTATCTCACTTATGCATGCTCTAACTGTACAGATGCAGATGGATACGCAACAGTGGTCTACTGATGTACCCTGTGGCCTTACCTGCATGCTCCTCTGCCATTGTGTGGGTAGCACCCACCTACACAATGCTCTCTGCCAGGTGTTGTGTGTATGGGTGGGCAGGTGCCCTGAGGCTGGCAAGGAGCTCCTCAACATGTGTCGGGGGGGGCTGGATGGCATGACCCCCCCGTTGCAAGCTGGTCCCCCTGACTGCAGCAGCACACCAATGGGCATGGTAAAGTAGATCTGTGCATCGATGCTGGACTTGCTCATAACTGCAGTTATGCAGGCCAACATCGTTTACCCTTTGGACAAGATCATTCCACAGGGCGGTCCATTCCTGCTGATCATGGGCTGTTTGGCCGAACATCTGCTAGTGCTGCACCAGGTGTGAGATGATGACATCATTCCCCTCTGCTGTATAAATGTGCAAGCTTTCCCTGGGCATATTGCCTGAAAGATATAAAGATGGAAACAGGTCTGAGGACCTCATACTGCAAGGTTATCATAGTTGTTAATACACATCTCTGTCCCCCCCCACCATATCTGCAAGCAACAACAATCTGATCACACAACTTAACAGGTATGTCTACAGAATACCTACCGTTGGGACATATATCATATTGTACAACACTTTGTGCTATGTGTTTGTAGTCATGTTCCCTGTGGGGACACTATCATTGGTGGCCTGCTGTGGACAATGTCACCTGCATGCCATTGTAAGGGCCACTATGGTTCCAAATATGCATGTGTTCTGTTTGTTATGTGTTTGCTGCACATCTTGTGTTTCGTGTTATTGGGGATATCTA
>NC_056728.1:669163761-669166261 GCF_019279795.1 Protopterus annectens | reverse complement strand
TAGTACATCAGTAGACAACTAAAATCTTTATCTGTGAAGTACATAACAGACATTAACAAATGTTACAATGAGAAGTTCCTGCTGTATAATAAGTACTAGGCTTATGAACATCTGAGCTTGCTATAATCAAGGTAGTTAGTGGAGTGGAAAGAAAGGTAGTGGTTGGATGGGGTGGATGATATTAGAGTGGGAGTTGCAAGGGCATAGCCAGCATGTTTTAGGTGTGCTTTTAGTAAAGTTTTGAAGTGGGTGCATGATGGTATGGAGGTAATTGTGGGTGGGAGTGAGTTCCATAATTTGGCTATGGCGCAAGAGAATAGTGCTTCACCAGCAGAGTTATTGGCTTTAGTGATCTGCAAGTGATTTTGTTGCTGATTCTTAGTGATCTGGTGGTGCGATAAGGTTGGAGTAGATTCTGGAGGGATGGGACATTTAGTGGATGGTTTACTAGTTTGTGGGCAAGTGAGAGTTGATACCACTGAAGGAGGTGAGGGAGTTCAAGCCAGCCCAGTTCAGCAAGTGAGAGAAAGTGGTGACTATGGTAGGATGCCCCTGTGGTGAATTTGGCGATTTTGTTGTAGCAGGTCTCTAGCTTGTTTAGATCACATTGCCTTAGGTTGGTATATATTGGAGAGGCATAAAGTAGGGTGGAGATAAGGTGGGAATTTGCTATTGAAATCTTTGTTGCTTTGATGAGAAATTGCTTATTTCTGTATAACGCTCCTAATTTTTTGTGGACTTTTTTATGGTCATGGATATGTGAATGTCAAATTTTAGTTTATTGTCTATTTCCACTCCTAGCAATTTGGTGTGTTCAGTTGGGTATATAGTGGTGTTGTCTTTTGCTGTGATGTTAAAGTGAGAGTTATTTTGAGTATGTCTGGTGGGTTGGAAGATGAGTAGTTTAGTTTTGTTTGGGTTAAGTATTAATTGGGCATCGGATAACCATGTTTCAACAGAGGAAAAGGATTCCTGTGTGACTTTTTGCAGTTTTGGTAGGGACTGGGCTGAGCAGATGATGGTCGAGTCATCTGCGTATTGTATGAGTATGCCATGTTTAGTGGCAGAGGCTAGATTATTGGTGTAAACAGAGAAGAGTAGGGGTCCAAGGATGGATCCTTGGGGAACCCCTATGGAGACAGGTAGTTGGGGAGATATGTCATTCTGCCATACAATGGATTGTTGGCAGTCAGACAGGTAACTCTGAAACCAGTTGGTGACTGATTGTGAGAAGGATAGGTTATTGAGGACAGAGATAAGTTGTTTGTGTGGGACCATGTCAAATGCTTTAGATAGGTCTAGGAAAGTAGCAGAGGAGATAGCCATTGTTTTTATGCTGAAGGATAGTGTTAGTAAAGGAGAGTAAGGCAGTGGTGGTGCTATGGTTTGGTCGGAAACCATGCTGAGTACTGGAAAGGAGGATGTTAGTAAGGAGGTAGTCTGAGACCTGAGAGTGTATGCATCTCTCTAGTATTTTGGAGAGTGGAGAGAGAATAGCTATCAGGCGGTAATTGGTTAGTTCTGCGGAGGGTCCACCTTTGTGGAGGGGAATTATATGTGATACTTTGATGATGTCTTTCTGGATAAAGTTTGCTGTGTAGACGGCTGGATGGATGTGTTTGATTTTTTTTTGTTTTGTTTTTTTGTTTGTTGTGTTTGCTTTTTTTCCCTTTCACTCTCTCTCTCTCTCTCTCTCTCTCTCTATCTATCTTGGTCTCTCTCCACTAAATGGATTGAGTTGCTTTGACTAGATTGCAGCATGGATTTTGTAGCTGATGCAAATCATTAGGTGATGGCCTCTGCACCAATCAGTGTCCACCACTTGCTAACTGCATGCAGCATGCTGTGTAGTACTTCCAATTACCACTGTCATGGCAACCCATTACAATAAATTCCTACATCATGTGGGCATGGTCCCTTTACCTTTCCTGTATGGAGGACATCCTTCCTGTGTGTGGGCAGCAGTGTTACAGACAGCAGGTAGCAATACCTCTTACAAGAGGACTTGCAGACACAGGCCAGCTACATATTTGTATAAGGTTCCAGATCTACAGACAGTGTGAGTAGTGTTGTTATATGCATTTTATACCACCAGTGTTACAGGATTTGTGTGTACATACTAGTTTAGCATGGAATGCAGTCTGTCTGCATAGCTCTCAACTGTGGGCGTATCCACATGATGGCCAAAGGATTGCCTGTTATGTTTTGTATGTCCGTCATGCAGGTGGTGGGTCAGATATATCACTGGCATTGTGTCTGAGTGCTATCAGTACATGGCTACATCCATTTGTGTTTCTGACCTCATTTTCCTGACTAAGGGTATGTTGCAGACTATCCTGTAACACCAACAACGTTCTCAGTGTATAACAACACTATTTCAAATATGGCCCAGTGTTCCAGCCTCTATCCTCCACCTATATACCAGGCTTTGTCCATATGACATGCAATAAGAGGTTATGTAGTGGCCTGTGATTATGTCATGCTGCCATTCCTGCCATCA
>NC_056728.1:669083761-669158761 GCF_019279795.1 Protopterus annectens | reverse complement strand
GATTTTTAGATTCTGAGTGATGTTTATAATGATTAAAGTGTGCTGCCAAATTTTTGCCTTTTCTGAATGAAAAAAGACAAGTTTCAGATAAATGTTGAGACAAAACAATGTCTGCTAAAAGAATATTCCAATGTCTGTTGATGGCATCAATCAATTTATTTGTATTTCTACCATAAGTCATGGTGAATCTTAAGGGCCGTAAGTACAAGATAGCTTTATTCCACAGTCCTTTTTGACTTTATTATAGCAGTACAGGCCGAACTTTTTGGTGAACCTGTTTGGTGAACATATTATATTCTTCATTTACCAGTGGTGTTATTGGACTTTGGACATTTTATTTTTATTTCTTACATGTCGGGAATTGTGTATGTTTTGTGGTGTCATTACACCACACCATTTCACTAAGCTCACTTCCATATACGGTCATTGTGTTATTGTGTTATGTTAGTCAACGTGTTTGTGGAATTATTTTCATATAGGGACTAAATTCTACGCAATTACGAACTATGACTAAAATGTACTAATAAGCAATCAGAACTATTTATGTTCGTGGTTTGCTTAAATGAACTATACCTGATTTTTATCAAGCCAAGTACTCTTTGGATATTATACTCTTACGAATGGGACTGGCGAGTCTAATGGTATATACAATCAGACCAAGAAGAACAAGAGTGGACTTGGCATATGTTGGACTGAATTTCTATTATGCTTATAACATTCTAACCGTATGTCTTTTTCAGTAGTTGTGACCAATTTAGAGTTTATCTATAACTAGGGGCTTATGTTTTCTAACTATTAATGAGATATATATGTGCTTAACAGGCTATAATTATTCCAGCATTTATTGAGTTGTATGGTTGGTTACTACACATTAGTTTGGTAGATTACATCAGTCCATCTGTTTTATACCTATGAATAGTGCAGGTTATAATGTTACTCAGGATTATGCTCTAAACTTTAGATATGGTTGTTGGACATACAACTCTCAAAACTCTTGGGATATTAGCTATTATTACCATTATACTACATACTCTAGGTTAATTTTTAACTATTATAAACACATATATATTCTTCTTTTGGTCCCTATATATAACACTATACATATATCATCTAGGGACTTGACTATTTTTGAATACATAATAACAGGATCTCAATAAATCCATATATTTCAGATGCCAGCACATAAATCTAAATTCAAATCATATTTTTTTATTTAGAAATTGGAATTACAACTTAGTGTTTAATTGGATAGTATTACCAATTTTCAACAATGCTGTAGGGCTGTATCTTATTTAGTTGCACTTTTTCAGCATATGGATTTCTTTTTGAAGTTTTTTATTGTCGTTCTTCTGAATTAGCTATCACAGTCACCATTATTGTCCTAATATCTGGACATGGTACTTTTTAATATATTCTTGAGTTTCATTGCAGACTCTTATGACACTCTAATGAATGTCACATATATAATAATTGTAAAAACATTGATTTTTATAGTCATTGGCCATTATTGTCCAGATTTAAAATTGGATATCTAACAACCATTTATACACCATTTAAGGACGTGGTGCTGTGTTTAATACAGATCCTTTAAACCATTTCTTACACAACTAACCTTTTTATCATTGAATTTAAATTTTTATTTAACCTTTTGGGGATGTTCTCATTCAAATTATTCTTTAAGATGGATCTAAATAGAATATTTCTTGGTCTTTCTTCTGACAAAGAAGATTTAGCCATTTTTGGAATTGGACAACAATCTAACAATACAAATCCCATACGTATAGATCATCCTGAGCAGCAATGTGAAAAACTTTTTGAAAATTTAAATAAAAGTATGAAAACATTAAGATCTAATGTGTGGCATTTTATTCAAAGCATACATGGCGAAAGGTCTAACTCCCAGAGGACTTAGGGTGAAAATTCAGCCTCTAGTAACTGAGCCTGATGAACAGTTAATTAATGAATTGGCTCTTATACAACAAAACTGTTCTATGAAATTCGCAGAAACATTGACCAATTATTATGAACGTACTACTGAGAAAGAAACACTTGTGGTTAGCAAATTATGTGATGATTGTAACAAATACAAAGGCCAAACATTTTTTTCTACTTTTTTGTCCAAATTAAGTTCAGACTTACTTAATTTTGAACACCAACTAAAAGAAAGAAAGCTTAAGAAATTCCAAAGAGATTTAACAGACTATGAGAAAGGTCAACCTTTTAGACAATCCAGACATGTGAGGTTTGAAGGTAACTATGGAAATACCAGTGTTACGCCCAAACAAAAACGCCCAAGGTCCATCCTTAAAAAACGTTATACTTTAACTGATTCATCAGAAGGTGAGTCTTCATCTGATACTGAATTAGACATACAACACACCACAGATTCTCCTACCCCCAAATGTAACAACAGTGGGGCCCCTTTAGGCCATACAGGAGGGGAGGTAGGAAACACCGGAAAGGTCAAAAGTTTGGAAAATCTCATGGAATTATTGACCAACAAATAAATGTACAAGCCCAAACTAATGTCTTAAACATTTCTGATGCATCACTAACTGAATCACAAACGGCTTTGTTGAATAAAGGCCTTTATTTTATTCCCACTTTTTTCGTGTCTGAAGATATTTTTGCACAAGATGTAACAGCATTTTGCAGATTGCTTAATCTTAAATTGCATTTTCAGGATAAACAACAGCCTGATCACCCAGGTGACAATTTCAGATACCACAAATCCACCTTTGTCCCACCCATGCATCCCAGTGTAAGTCTATTTCAACATAGTGTTCTCAAAGATCTACATTTCACTTCCAGCATGATCCCACCTATGTTGAATAATATTTCTCAGAATGATTTGGATAGTTTACAACAACTTATTGACAACAAAGAACTGGTACTCATATCTGCTGACAAGGGTGGTGCTGTGGTGGTTATGAACTGGACAGATTATGATGCTGAGGCTCATAGACAGCTGGATGATGCTAGATATTATACGAAAATGCCTTTAGATCTGACACCCATGTTTAAAAAACAAATAGAATAATTCTTAAACTTAGCAATGGAAAATGGCATCATTTCATCTAATACTCTAAACCATCTTACAATTACTGATCCAGCCAGTCAATATATTTATTTTTTGTCCAAAATTCATAAAGATCTTTTACATCCACCAGGCAGACCAATTGTGGCTGGAAATGGCTCTCTTACTGAACCTCTTTCCGAATTTTTAACTAAATATCTTAAACCTTTGCTTAAGTGGGTAAGATCACGGATCCAAGACACTACAGAATTTCTGGGCATCATAAATGATATGCAAATTGAAGATGACTGGTGGCTTTGTACCCTGGATGTCAGTGCATTATACACTAACATACCACATTGGGCAGGTTTAGATGCCATTGAATATTGGCTATACAAATCACAACTATATAAACCTGGGTTTAATACTTTCCTTGTATGTCTCACTGAACATGTTCTCACCTAGAATGTGTTTTATTATGGAAAACAATGTTACCTCCAGATACAAGGCACTGCAATGGGTGCATCTTTTGCCCCAATATATGCAGATTTATACATGGCATATATTGAGGAACAAATTATTTATGATGATGCTCACAATCTCTATTTAACCGAGATTGATATTTGGAGTAGGTATTTGGATGATTGCTGGATGGTGTGGTGGTCTGATGTGGAATACTTGCAGGAATTTGTTGATTATCTCAATGACAACAAATGGGGTTTACATTTTACGATGAATTTTGATCAACATCAGATCACTTACCTAGATGTATTGACAACTAGGAATACAGATAACACCTTCAGTACACAGGTATTTAGGAAACATCCAGAATATAATACCCTACTACACGCATCCAGCTTTCATCCAAAACATATAACCAAAAATATCCCTAAGTCACAATTTATCAGAATGAGACACATTTGTTCAGATGACAATACATTTCATGCTTTTCGTCATGACATGATTGACAGGCTCAAGCAAAGAGGTTATAACATGTGTCATGTTATTACTGCAACCAACCATGGATCACAACTTAATAGGGATGATCTTCTCAGATACAAAAAGAAAACTCATACAAATTGTAACATCTTAAGATTCACCATGACTTATGGTAGAAATACAAATAAATTGATTGATGCTATCAACAGACATTGGAATATTCTTTTAGCAGACATTGTTTTGTCTCAACATTTATCTGAAACTTGTCTTTTTTCATTCAGAAAAGGCAAAAATTTGGCAGCACACTTTAATCATTATAAACATCACTCATAATCTAAAAATCTGCACATGATTCAAACTTCGATACTAGGTGACAAACTTGTGGGCTGTATGCCCTGTGGACATTGTACCAATTGTAAGTTTGTTTTAAAAACAAAACATTTCTCTAGCAATAATACTAGCAATATATATGATATTCAGTTTTTTGCAAATTGCAGTACTGACTGGGTTATATATATGGTTTCTTGCAGCTGCCATGTGTTTTATGTTGGTCAGACATCTAGACCGTTCAAACTACGTATATCAGAACATCGTAGTGATGTCAAGTGCAAATGGCCTAACAATGCTTTATGCAAACATACCCTTAAACATACCACAGCTAGTTTTCATTTTATTATTATTGATAAAATAATAGGGGACCAAACCAATAAATCAGGATGGCATACTAAACTGAATGCAAAAGCGAAAAAATGGATTGTAAAATTGGGTGCTTTGTTTCAGCCTGGTCTCAATGAATATCTATGAATATATATTTATATATTCATGAGCTCACCAATAAAACTTTGTTATTAATTAAGCTTTATTATATAAGAACCTCTCAACAAGTTTTGTATTTTCACACTGATGAAGGCTAGGTAAATGCCTTAGCCGAAACTGGTCTGTTATGTGGTTCTTTACAAGATATTAAATTGATTTTTACAGCTCACAGTTGCTGGCTTTTTCTTTTCTTTTTGATACAGTGATGACTAATACCATATTAGTCAGAGTTACTGCAATACTAACACTGCCATACAATACCAGACTAAACAGTACCAGTCCAGGAGTTCAATATTTTATTTCTAGGCACAGTTTTTGGTAGCCGCGGTGGTGCAGTTGTTAGCGTTGCCACCTCACAGCAAAAGGTTCTCCAGTTTGATCCCTGACTGGGGTGCCTTCTGTGGGGAGTCTGCATGTCCTCCCTGTGGTCATGTGGGTTTCCTCCAGGTGCTCTGGTTTCCTTCCACATCCCAAAGATATGCTGTAGGTGGATTGGACACACTAAATTGGCCTTAGGTGTGAGTGTATGCATGTGTGTGCCTTCTGTGGAAGGTTGGGCACTGGGCTGGCAACTCAACACCGTAAAACTCTACCACCAATCATGAGCGGAGACAGGTGATCTGCTGTGGTGACCCTTAACCTGGGAAAAGCCGAAAGAAGAATTAAATTTCTAGGCATCGTTTTCGTATCTGACAGACCTGTGGGGGGAATGTTTGTTAACAAAACCTGAATGTTGTCACACATATTACCAGATTGCACATTATTATTATTATGCACATATGTCTCACTCTGTTACTGCACACACTCTGGTCATAGCTTCACAACATGGGGGTGGAGTTGGGACATACTTTGCTTATTAATCTCATAACACTTTGCTGAGTTGCTAGAGTGACAGCTTTGTTCTTATAGATATATTTCTGACTTTTATGATGTTTGGCAATCAGTTGTATGTCACTGTCTGCTGCCTAAACTTCTGGGATCATCCCACTGATTTGCCAGTTGGACAGGGTGACAGGCAGGGGACTTACACCAATTATCTGGACTTTCTGACAATATCTGTTCAGTTGTGGGGTATGAGTCTGCATACAGCTTACTACCACTTACAGGATTTGAACCATGGCTGTGTGTGTTAAAATACATTTCACGTCTCAGTTGAGAGTGCTATTTGGATTAAGTTGTCTGTTTTTTTACTGTCTTCTAAGTCTCTCTCAGTTGTACAATATGACCTTGTGATTTAAACCGTCATATACAGACATTCCTACACATTTTATTTATGTAGCACAGTGTGGGTAACAGTGCTTAATACAACAGTACTATTAAGAGATTGCAACACTACTTTACCATATGATACCAGAGTAAACAAAAGCAGTCCAGGAGTTAGACCTTTATTGGCAGGCTGTTAACGTTTTATTTACATACAACCTATATGAGACTCTTCCTGCCATATTGTCTGGTTTATTCAGTACATGCCATACACAATACAGGTTTTATACTAGCAATTAACTTTGTGCTACTTTTAAATTTATGTCTTATGACAGTACATGCAAGATTATTACTAACCTGCCTAGCGACACGACCTCTGCAGTCTATAGACATGGGCTTCCCGATTCACAGCCCACTCGTCTGCCACTGTCAAAGACATAAGAGGAATATTTAGCCATACCTATCCATAATATACATGAGCTGACAATTATTAAACAGGTAGTAGACTGATACTTACAGACAGCTGGGACATCACCCGTCTGCCTAGCTTTTTGGATCCACTGATCCAAGAGTTCCCTCTTTCTCCGTTTAAGATCAGCACAGTGATGCTTGACCTGCTTCCCAGTTTGAGGGATGCCAGTGGCACTTGTGAGGTCACAGGTGAGATGATCCCAGGCATCTGCTATATATTGGGAACCCTGGTACTGGCCCTGCAGCAGTCTCTGGTCATGGTCTTTAACAAGGAGTCCTGCCATGACTTTGGACTCCTGGATGCCATAGCTCTGCACCCGGAAGCACAATCCTTCACCAACACTGGCCATAGTGCCTACAGGAGGAAGCTGCAACCAGCTGTGAGATGTATTCCCACCTGTGGGGTTTAAATAGGGCTGATTTCCCACACTTTGCTGTGATTGGATGGTTTTGAAAATGCTAAGCTATGAGCAAACCTGCTTACCTAAGGCTGGCATTGCTTAAAGTGGTATACCAATGGGCAAACTGATTTAGCTGGCCTACACATTGCTTACACCTAGTAAACAGGGGTGTGCAATGCTTAACGTTGCTTAATTTTAAATGTGCACACTATTTGCTGTTTGGTATTGATTTATCATTCATTACATGTTATATCTGTGTTTGGTATCCATGATTCATGTGTACATACACTGTATGGGGTCCTTGTGTTTATTGGGGGATTTCAATACTTTATCATATTGACACCTCACATCTGGACTTAATGCAGTACTCCAGTTCACATATTTATGTTATGTAGTAGGTTATACAACATAAAACTGTATACAGATTCCTTTCACGCAAATTTTGATTTTACTATAGTGAGGATCTGTTTGGAGATACCTCCATTGTATGTACTGCTGTGACAGCTTACTGGTTAACTACTGTGACTATAGTGTACAGAGTCCTGGGTTCAAGGGCTGTTTATTTTGTTGCTGAGCAGAACAGTGGCTGTTGGATATAGAGTGATTAAGGCACTTTTAAGCAATTATAAGCAGGTTTGCATGGGTTTGTTTGATGGTAAGTAATGCTAACTTCCGGTTAAATATGCTTACAGGGAGTTAGCTTCAATATTGCTTAACCTGTGTATGCATTGCTTACCCCTGCGCAAACGGGCTTAAACCTGCTTACTTCTGTTTACAAGTGCTTACTCCCACTTACCCCCACACTAATTTAGACAGAAATGTAACATGGCTCTTGGGAAGCTGGTGGATTTGGACACTCTATGGATTTATCATTCATTGCACATTATACCTTCAATTTATATCCTTGATTCATGTGCACATATATTGTATGGGGCACTTGTGTTTATCTGTGGATTTTACAACAATATTACAATGACACCTCACATCTGCATTTAATGCAGTACTCCAGTTCACAAATATATGTTATTTAGTAGGCTATACGGCAAAAAAAATGTTCAGAAAGTGATTTGACATGAAAATGGAATTTACTACAGTGTGAATCGAACCGGGAATGACTGCTTGGACTGCAAATGCTCTGACCACTACACTATTTCAGTACTGCTTCATTTGCATGTATCTTGCTATTTATCTTCCTATGCCATTTAAGCTACAGTATGCAGAGCTAATTAATGGGCTAACCCACGCACCTACGGTTAAATTTAATCTGTTTGATAAATTTTCTATTGCTATTTTCTCTTGGAGGGAAATGTTTCACTTATTGCTGTAGATTCCTGCATGCATCTGCATATTTGGCAGACATCCTAGCAACCTCCCATACCTCTCAACCTCTTAATGCATATTATCTGGATAAAGCTTAAAAACATGAGGTCCAACTACGGACATATTTTAATTATTGCTCTTATAAACTTGGGAAAGTTGCTAGAGTAACAGGATTGGTTTTAATAAATGTTTTCTGACGGATGTTGGTGTCTGACACTCATATGTATGCCATTATTTCACAGCTTCATTCCTGACATCATCCCGTGATTTCAGGGTACAACTGAAGTACAGGCCTACTATATGGGCAACAAATGTGGACATTATGCAATGATTTCTACAGTTGGCAGGTATGCAAACTCCTATGAGCGTTCTCGCTCATTGTTATTGCCGAATGGCACTTCCTGAATGCAGGGGCGTGTGTATTGTGAGAGGTCTGCTGAAAGACTCACCTCCTGCACTCGTCCATACTCCATGTCTGTTTAGGAGCAGAGGCAGCGTGCCTTCATTACTATGCATGATGCGCTGCCGTGCTGCTCCTAAACGGTCGCTTCCGTGCAGGAATAAGCCATTCCTGCAAGGAACCTTAATGAATCCCGGGGCTATAATTGTTCTCAGTTAGTCTTTCATTGTACCTGTTTCAATACATTATTTCTTGGTCACTGCTGAAGCATCCAGGTAATTATTTTACATTTTTTTATTCATTTGTTTGCAACTGTAGTACTACCCAAAGAATTTGTAGTTCTTTTCCTGGCATATCTTCTGTTAAATATTTTCTACTCAGTATAGCTACCATATGCAGTTCCTTATTTTATTTGCATTTCAAATTTAATTCAAGAGTATGTGGTCTGCTGCCTGAACTTCCTTACATTAGACATATTTATGGAATACCTCATATCCATTCAGTATTGTCAATCATTCTTTTTTCTGTATGGACATAACTCTGTCATGCATCTGTTATCTTGTCCCATATGCAAATATTCTATTTTGTTGTAGCCTTACACCTTCAATACCATTTTGACTGTTATCTGATTGAATAAACCTGATAATTTCACATTCTAGATGTTTAATGTTGTTACATTTGCAAATAGTTTCCTAAGCATTCAAGCCAATAGTACCGTTTTTGTATTTTTCCAGTTCACACACATAGCGCTTTATTGTGATCTGTTTTGGGTCTAGCTTAATTTACTAAGGTACTTATCAGCTAATAATAGGCTGTATTAGAAAGTGCAAGGATTTATTAACAAAATCATACCAAGATTTTTAATCTAGGGTGTCCTGCAGTAGAGAAATGAATTACTGTTCATAACTTATTATATGTAGTTTCATATTTATGTTTATATTTTCATAACTGGGAGTCCTACATGTTATTAACAGGTATAGTTTGATATGTCATGTTAGAAGACAGGAAAATTCATTGTAAATGTAGATTTATATCACACTATGTCTAACATATTGATAGTTGTTTATTAGTAATATGAACATAAACAATATTGCCATATGCTCTTAATACTGTAAAAAAAGTGACTTACAAACTGTTGCATGAAATCGGGTGAAACCTTTTCTGTTGGTGAAGAAAACTGTCTTTCAAATTTGCAATGAAATCTGCACATTTTGAAAAATATTTAATGTTATTTGCAATCAAGCATGTGTTTTCATATTTCTGTAAATATTTCAATAAGCATGTACTCAAAGAGGGATTTCTTGTTGTCATGTGAAAACTTATGCCTGGTTAACAAAAACATTCTAACAATATATGCCTAGGTTATTCAGTTTCCATGATATAACAAATTATTTATTAAAGTTTAACAAAAATATAATTTTGGGTTTATGTGCATTATAATATAGTATAATGTCTATGGAAAGAGCATGACTACATTGTTATCACTGCAAATAATGCTTCTTTCTGAAAACATTTATACAGTTTAAAAGCTTTTATTATTCACAAAATATTTACTTTTGTTTATCTTATCCATTTTAAGTTTATTTTTTTAAAAAAAATGCTCTGGAATGGAAGATTTGCCTAGACTGCTAGAGGTGTGACAGTTCACACCACTTAGGCATTAATGAGTTAATAGAACCATTTCCTAGTAACTTTGTGCTCTGGCATCTTTTCAAATGCATAGTTATCTTGGTCATAGTAGATGCATATTTTACAATATACTGTGCTGTTTGTAATGCCTGTTAGTCTTCTGTTTTTGGCATTTGCAAAATTGATCTGACAGTTTCCTGAGTCTGGCTTCAGTCCTTTTATCACTAGAATATAAGAGTGTATTTCAAAGTTGACACTCATATTTTTCATTTGCTTTTATTTCACATGAAATTTATTTATTTATTTTATTTTATTTTATTTTATTTTACATTTGTTGACCGGGATAGTCTGACTGGATACATGTCCTTTTTCAATGGAGGCCTGGGGAAAAAAGCTCCAACATAGACACATTCAGAAAAAAAATATTACATATAGTAATTATTTATGAAAAAAATATTTTTGCAGACTTGTTCAAGCAACTAGTTTTCAGATACAATTACATATAGTAATTATTTATGAGAAAAAATTATTTTTGCAGACTTGTTCAAGCAAGCTAGTTTTCAGATACAACAAATTCAGAATTAAATTTAGTTTATATACATACCTCCTATTGAGGCTGCAGGACCCATACCTCAGATAAACATTTACAAATGGTATTCATCATAATAAAGGCATATTTTTGTAGACTGACTCAGTAAAACAAGTATAAAGTTAGATCATATCCAGAATTGAGAAGGTTTAGTTTCTCTGCTAGAGTGAGCAAGAGGATATTTAGTACCCAATTTTAGAGGAAGGAGCTAATCAGGATTAGAACATGGACATAGTCAGTATGATTTGAAATGGAGTTTGACACTCTTCTTGAATTGGGCTAAGGAGGTCACAAGAGTAAGGTTGGCAGGGAGGGAGTTCCATATTTTACCAACAGTATTAGTGAATAGAGAATTACCACCTGAATTATTGGAATAGATTGTTTGGACAAGCAGTCTATTAGATGAGCAGTCTGAGCCTAGATTTCTGTATGGGATGATTATATTTTCCAGTGCAGGAGTGTTGCCTGGTTGTTTGAGAATTTTATATGCTTCTATATGCTGGTTAAGCTTTAGAAGGCTTGACAGTTCTATTTAGCCAAGGTCTTTTAAGTTAAGGCAGTAATGTGTCCTATAGGGCACACCATTTGCAAATCAGGAGATGTGATTATAGCAGCTGGAGAGTTTGCTAAGGTCAAATTTGCTAAGGTTAGTAAGCATAGGAGAGGCATGAAGAAGGGTAGAGAGAAGATGAGAGTGGGCAATGGCTGCTGCCAATTTTCTTATTTATGGATGTAATGGTTTGATTAACATGCATGTCAAATCTAAGATTGTTATCAATAATTACCCCTAGGAGTTTTGTATAGGGGTCTGAGGAGATGATGGTGCTGTTGTTAGATTTTATGGTAAAGGATGCTGCTGAGGATTTATGAGTGGGAAAGAAAAGTAGTAGTTTGGTTTTGTTTGGGTTTAAGATCAGGCGATGATCAGTGAGCCAGTTTTCAACTATGGTGAATGTATGTTGTTGTCAGTATGTTTATTGGAGAGGTGTCAGAGCATACCAATGTAGAGTCATCTGCATATTGAATGCAGGTAGCATCTGGGATGGCTGTGTGGAGATCATTAATAAAGATTGAAAAGAGAAGGGATCCTAATATTGAGCCTTGGGAACTCCTGTAATATTAGGTAACAGGCAAGAGAGTGTGTTCTGCCATAATACCACTTGTTGCCTACCACTGAGGTAGGCATGGAACCATTGGAGAGCTTGGTTATCTAAGGATAAGGTGAAATGATGAGTAAAGCCTAGCTTTACTCTAAAAATCATACTGTTCACTCACTCTGCTAACCCTTGCTGTTCCATAGCAACAACTAGCCTTCCTATGCACTTTTGTTCCTGCCTACTTCAATTTCTGAAAGCACTGTGCACTTTCATTGGAGCATACGACACTGGCATAGCAACAGGAATTATGTTGCATATGATATTTTTTTGATGAATGTCACTAAGCCTCTAAATAAATAATTAAAATTATGAAGTATATCACTGCCATATAGTTGTACTATAGTCAAAAGTTTTCTGCAACTATACTTTAATGCAAGATATACACTTTCATTTATTGTTTCTACTCTGTGAATTTATTTTGTAATGTATAACTTCCTCCAAGCCAAATGGTGTTAGCTGAACCACGGTGCAATGTTAAAATAGGATATTGTACTTCTTATATTTATGTTCATGTGTCATTATTTTTATTATTGTTCCAAATAAGTTAATCATGTGCATACAGCTATCCAATGTCACATGACTATCTGTTTTGTTCCTTTTAAAACTTTTCATAAGTTTATTCCGATGCAATATTGCACTATGCACATGTGTATAGTTTAAATTCAACATTTGGTTATTAATTATCTGAAATTCTTGGCAACAATTTGATTTAACACCCTTGTCTTATTTACCTCTGATCCATTTTTAGGCTTCACTACATAACTTTTCCATAAAATAACTGATTTGTCATTGTTTACTTCCATGATAGGCAGATTTTTTGAGCTCACATCCTCCTTTTTATATAACTTTGAAAACTATTTTCTATCACAGATTCTACAACAGTTATTAAATGTTCCTCTTATACTTATGACCACACCATGTAGATGAAGCTTGAGTTGTAAATACAATACATTTCATATGCATCTCATAGCACTGATTATCAACCACGTTATTGTCTTACTACTCATTTTGCTATTTAATTTGGTTAATAGTTTATCTTACACTCATCTTTTTCTGAGTTATTTCAAATGGGCCCTAGTAATTTCCCCTTTTCTTCATATAGCTGCAGCATTTGAAAAATTCAGGTCTGTCTCCCTTGATAGCTTGCCCCATGTTTAATAATTTAATTTACCTCAAGCAATTTTGTCTCTTACTAGTCACTCATATTTCAGGAAATTCAAAGTCATTGGCTTAGTTCTTGATTTCTCTAACATAAGCATCTCTAGACTATGTAGCAGTCTGTAACCTTGTAAAGGACAAATAATGAATTAATGGCAGGTTCTTTCTTGTCTCATAATTCACAAACTACTAATTATTGCAAGCTTTTTTTTAATCCTCTCTTTTAAAAAGATAAAATTATCATCATAACTTTTTCTCTGTGTCATCCAAAAGTGCGAACAGTATATCATTTAAAGCTTTACAGCTTCTCTACTCATTGTGTAGAATAACTGCATTTATGAATTGAAAGGTGCCAATTTTCTGCTGCTTTGCCTTGAAGTTTTAGCAATCTTGGTGACCGTATATTTTCTCAAACTGCAAATAGTACTCTTGTACTTCTAATCAGAAATTATTTAAAAAAACATATTTGTACTTCTGTAACTATATTTCTCAACTCTAACAACATATAGCATGTGAATGTCTTCAGAAATATTCAGTAACCAATACAGACAATGTGGATGTGCTTCTGTGCCATGAAGGTGTTTGTTCAGACTGCTTTGTAAACAGATTGTGTACCGCATAACACATATTAACCTGTATCTAGACAATAGGCAGTTTAGAGCTATATCAAAGTTTCTGTGAGGCCATTTTTGCTTGGGCTGAAGGAGGGTCTCTCTGTTGATCAGTGGCAGTGAATAACATTGAGCAGCTTCCCTGCCCCCCATAGAGGTGGTTACTGACTTGAAACTGTAGTTTTATTGTCCGTTTTGGGTCTATTCCTGCTTCTTTCCAGCCCCTGCTATCAAGCACGCTTTAATGTGCTTTAGCGCGATTTAGCGCGGAGTTGCCACTAGAGCAGCATCGGGCAGCGCCAGTTTAACAAGGTTAAACTCTTTCTGGCTCCAGAAAGTCTGTTCTTCAATTTTTCCCTTAGAACTGCTCTGTTAGGAACCTAAACAGTTTACACCTTCACTAAAAAGTGCAGCACTTGTTCCAAATAGCTTTTTCTTCTCAAAAAGCTCAGCACTTGCCTAATAAGCATATCCCTTGTCTTATAAGCATTCTCTTTGCAGGTCAAGCACTCCTATATTATACAAATCTCTCACTAGCAAAACCCCCCAGGAGTGCCCACTTCCCTGCTAAGCCCACTACTTCTCTGTCTCATACCAACTCATAATTCTTTCTAGCATGTCGAAGGGTCAGATGCTGGCGTCCTCTCCTGCCCAGTTGGTGAATCTGGGAATTCTGAGACAATGTTACAATTGCCTCATGTACATGGACAACCCTCTCCTCCTCCCACGTAACACTAACACTTGTGAGAGATGCAGCTATTTAGCCAGACTGGAGGCTGAGCTCTCTCAACTCAGGACTGGCAAGACCAGGCAGGAGGAGAAGGCAACTACACACACCACAATACCAGTCTCACATAACTCAACCACACCACTGAATCAAACACATAAACACACTAAGACATACTCGGAGGCTCTGAGTAAAATTTACCTAAACAGCAGAGGCCTCCAAAGCAGACACCCAAGCAACTGCAAACTCAATACACCACACAAACAACACATAAACAACAAAATCAGTGTGCAAAGCAGTCACTGCCCTTAAGGCCAAATACAACACCAAACATACTTGTCATAGGTGACTCCATAGTCAGACACACTGACGTCCGCTCACCAGACTGAGTAAGGAGAAGGTCACAGTAAGCTGCCTGTCGGGCACTAGAATCCGCCACATAACACAAGCACTCAGGTCTCTCAACAGCAGGTACAAGTACGACTCAGTCATTGTCCACGCTGGTGTCAACGACCTGAGACGCACCTCCTTGGACTACATGAAAAGAGACATTGAGGAGCTCTCTGATTATGTAGCCCAGGCAGGTATGACCCTGACCTTGAGCAGTATCCTACCTTCACCTAGAATGATGCCACAATACAGTGATAAGATGATCAGCTTTAATAATTGGCTTAAATTCTGGTGTCATTCAAAGGGGATCCAATGTCTGTCTGCCTGGGATGACATGCTGGACAAGCCACGCTGCTTCGCAAGGGACGGCTTGCACCTGTCACCCCTAGGCTTCCGGATATTGGCAAAGGCTCTTGCCACCCCCATAGTGCCTTTTTTAGGCAAGGCTCAAATTCTAAACCTACCACCCTAGAACACAAAAAGGAAAAAAACTAAGGGCAATGCTGCTCAATGCCAGAAGTCTCAATCTCAAGATGCACGCACTCAAGGCCCTTCTCAGTATGGAGAACATCGATGTCTGTGCTGTGACAGAAACCTGGTTCAGGGTTCCTGAGAGCACCCCAGCACTATCAGGTTTCACCTCATATCATGCGTTCCGGCCCCAAAATCCAGACAACACCAAGAAAGGAGGGGGGGGTGTCCATATTCATAAAGGACACCCACACCTCAAGGTTGGTGGCAACGCACGATGCATCGGAGACCATCCAGGTGCAATTAACCATAGGCAAGACTGCTCTGCAAATTGTAGCATGTTACAGGCCACCCTCTCAAACTCAGGAACCTCACATGGCCTTCCTGAAAACATTGGAGGGGATAAATGTATCTCCAAACACCATCATACTAGGTGACTTCAACTACCCTAATATAGACTGGGAACACTACTCAAGCCCAAACACTCTAGCCCAAAGGTTCCTGGAGTTCATAAACTCAAATGCCATCGAACAACTAGTCACCATCCCCACAAGAGGAGAAAACATACTTGATCTCATCATCACGAACATGGGATCACAATGTTCAACACCGGAAGTATACCCCTCACTGGTGAGATCAGATCATAAACTAATCTTGCTGGAGGTCCTCATCCCGCCCCCACCTGAAATAAAAAAGACCACAGTGAAAAACTTCTCAAATGCCGACTTCACACTTCTAAAAACTAGTGTGGTCTCCTTTAAGGCCCCTGAGCCAGTGGTAAACATTACTCAAACCACTGAATCACTTACAAATGCCTTCTACCAACACCTACAGGACTACATGGATCAGGCAATCCCAAACAAAACTAAGACTCTTTGTACCAAAGGCAAGCGTCCAGTCTGGTGGACCCCAGCCATAAACAAGCTCTACAACAAAAGGAGGAAGCTACTACAAGATAGAGCAAAATCCTTGAAAGGTAAGACACCTTTGATCATTATAAGTAAAAAACTAAAAGCTCTCATAAAATCATCCAAGGCAAATTTTGAGAGAAAAATCGCCAAGGACTCAAAAGACAATCATAAGGCCTTCTTTAGCTATGTTAGAAACCTAGGAGGAAACTCCCAGATATGCTCAGAATTAGTTCAAAATGATGTGAAGATTACTGAACCTACAAACATTGCCAACATACTGGCTTACAGGTTCAGTGCAAACTTCTCCCCTCCCCAAAAGGAGAGATATCTATACCAGAGGATTGTAGCCCCCCAAACATCTCCAACGCCCAGGTGAGAACTGCTCTCTCCAAGGCAAAAAACACAGCATCCATGGGACCGGATGGTGTCCCCAGCTGTGTGCTCCACGAACTCAATGAGGAATTAAACCCGCAGTTAGGACAGCTGTTTAATCTTAGCCTCACCTCAGGATACGTACCCAAGGAGTGGCGCACGGCGACTGTGGTCCCACTTCACAAGGGCGGTGCCTCCATCGACCCTGGAAATTACCATCCCATTAGCTTGACAAGCCTTATCTGCAAAGCCATGGAGAGGATCATAATGGAACTCATAAATAAAGACATAGGGAACTTGCAGACTTTGGATCCAACCCAGTTTGGCTTTGTCAAAGGCAGATCATGCCTTTTAAACTTGGTTGACTTTTTCGAGACAGTCACCAAGGCCATTGATGAGGGAAAGGCAGTCCATACAGCCTACCTCGACCTGGCAAAGGCCTTTGACACAATACCCCACTCAGGTATCATCGAAAAACTCATCAGCTTGAATGTAAACCCATACATCACAAGATGGGTTGCAAACTGGCTAAGTGACAGAACCCACAGGGTCAGAGTTGCTGGAGCCATGTCAGACTCAAAGCCTGTCACAAGTGGTGTCCCACAGGGCTCAGTCCTGGGTCCACTCTTGTTCGGCATCTACTTTTCTGAAGTGCAAGCAAACACAGGAGGGTTATGGCTGACAAAGTTTGCAGATGACTGCAAACTGGGCGCCATAGTCGAAAACACATCTGACACAGATATCCTTCAGAAGGGCCTCACAGAAATGGATAACTGGTGCCAGAGCCATGGCCTAAAGTTAAACGCCAAGAAATGCATAGTCATACCCTTCAGGAAAATCAAGGTTACCCCTAGCTACCATATAGGTGGCAATCCACTGAGCACAGAAGAAGTCATCAGGGATCTGGGGACCCAGGTTGACAGTAGCCTTTCGTTTGACACTCATGTTGCTAAAGTAGTTAGGAAAACCTTCTACATTGCCCACCTGATCATGAAGGGATTCACATCTAGATCAAGGGAGGTCATCGTCCCCCTGTACTCATCACTCATTAGACCTATGATTGAGTACAATGCCCCATTCGGAATGTATCTGACCCGACACCTGCAGCAGCTGGAAAGGCCCCAAAAGTTCTTCACCAAAAGGATAAAGGGTCTCAAAAATATGTCTTATGCTGCCCGACTGAAAGAACTCCAGCTCTATTCAGTCTCATACCGCTTGCTCAGAGGTGACCTGTGCCTGACATATAAGGCCATGTCAAACCCAGATTTGATGAATATGCTTCACCTCAAAAATCTAGATCCCTCAGAACCACAAGGGCAGGAGACTTAAACCTTGACACGGTTATTAATAGAACGTGCTGGAGGGACAGATTCATCACCCAGAGACTCCCTATGCTGTGGAACAAAATCCTGGTACATGTGAGGCAGAGCACCTCGCTGGCCTTGTTCAAGAGGAATCTTGACCAATGGATGGGAGATCGCAGATATACCCCAGGGATTACTTCAGTGTCACTGCTTGACAGAGGCACAGCAAAATAATAGGCATAGTTTTATTCAAACTAAAGGGGTGGCGAAAGCCACATAACTATGGGCTAGGCTTATAAATGCCCTTGGGCAGATAGCCTAGTATGAACCTATGAACCTATGAACCTATGAATCAAGAAGCTTAAACTGCATGATACATAATACCTATACACAGACAATAGCTTATTTAAAGACAGACGTCCACTGCAAGTCCTGAAGCCACTTTTTAAAAACAAAAAAAAAATTCTGGATTTGTTCTGATAAGTTTGTTAGAATAATTCATATATAGTAGAACTGTGTCATTTGCATAGTGGACCACAACAAGGTCTCTTGACGGAGTATGAAATCAAATAAAAGATGGATAGAAGTAGCCTGAGAAATGAGCTTTCAGGAACGTAATTGTTGTCCACGAAATGAGTATTGTATTCCAGATATTATCTAGCTCTGTGTTTTCTGTTGACTGTGCAGCTCCAATACCAGTTTAGACTCCCATGATGCACAGTGTGTACCTGGTCTTTCTATAAGACCTGCAATGTTTATAGTGGTAAATGCCTCTGAGACCATTTATGTGATCGATTAATAAATAATTTAAAAAAATCTCTAATTGATGGTGGTCTGAGATTTGTGTTAACATATTATTGGATCAACTATTACTTGTCTGCTGTCAGTAGACTATTCATTCCAAGATTTCTGCTTTTCCTTTTATCACAATAGGTTTGTAGTTGTTTGACTGACATAGCATCCCTGTTGGGAGATATGATGTAAGCTTCCTTTTTCAAGATGATGCCCTATTACTAGTACTCTGTTTCAACAGACTAATCTGTGGAATAGTCAGTAAATGTGAACCATTTTATACATCTTGGTAGAAAACATTAGATCAACACAGACAAGGAGCTCCTAGTGTTATAAAGCAGTTTTCGTTTGAAAATGATATTTCCTTCTTCTGGCTGAAGTGATTTTTTGCTACCATGTTGTGACTAGCAAAGCTGATCCATGTATGGTCAAGACCAATTGTTGCTGCCTTTTCAAAATAATCCCTGAATAGCACAGTGGTCTCCATGCTAGTAATAGTTACAGAACAACAGAGCATAGATGTTTACCAGGATGGAATAATTTATTCGTACCACTTCAAGAAATGCAACGACCTAGTGTGATATATCATTCAGTATCAAAATAACCCTTCCTGTGTTCTTTATTAGGACTTTTGTAGGGAATTACTGCACTGGCTGTACAGACAGAAAGAGGATTGGAATTAATATTTTTATGCCTTATCACCATCATGCATGATTATTTTAGGGTACATGACATGCTTTGTTGAGAGGTATATTTCACTTTAATATTGTGGATCACACAAATATTCCCAAGACTGTATTCACAAAATGTTTCAGTGTATTACATAGAGCTGGGTGATGGTCCTGAGAATGCCAGTTCATTTTCATAATTAGTTTATTGCGACCCTGACTAGATCTTCCATGCTTCTCAACCTAAGATATCTGTGAATCAGATTTTTTTCCTTGCTTATTATTGTGGTCCCTAATTGACTCTGCCAACAACCCAACTAATCTGATGTCTGTAGGGTGATATGACATTGCCTAATCTAAAGTTTCTGCCTCTCAAATTGACCTTTTTAAACTGGTATTGGCACTACTGAATAAGTCCATACAATGGTACTAAATACTAAGAGAAGAAGTTGGTTATTTAGGCCCAGTCACTTCCATTTGCCTAAACAAATGATTTCATATTTGCAGCCACTAACCACTTAGGTTAAGTAATGTCTTACTGATGGCGTGTTTTTTTTTTTATTATTATTTTATGAAATACTAACCTCTGCAGCTTATTACACTTATGATTCATTAAGGTAGGGTTAATAAAAATAGCATTCCTTCCATCATTGTTTGGACACTACTTCCCAATTAAGATAAAAGCTAGATACTCATTAGTGTCTACAACTACCCCTCCCAACCCTCACCCTGCACTCTTAATGATCCTATCCTTATGAACCACTTTTCTTCCTAACATGCTAAGTCCATTAATTCTGACATGGGATTTTAGTCAGATTGCTCTAATAAATAATATGTTTGAATCATGCACAGTGGTTACTTAAGATGAGCTAAGCTGTATCTCTGTTTTTAAACCTATTTTACCTCAGTTTAGACCCATTTGAACCCAAACCATTTAAATCTTATATGCATATTGAAACTCTATTCTTCAAGTGCTTATGCAGTTTCATAGAAACTTATCTACTGCATCATCATTTAAGTTATGTAAGCTGTCCCTCAAGTAAGACAGCCCTGTTTAACACTAAGCCAGTGTTCACAGAATGCAGGCTGTGAGAATACTGAGTGAAGACTCCAGACATAAAAATAACAGATGAATTGTCTTAGCATTTAACCATCAATACAGTAAGGCTAATCGGTTTTTCTCATGACAATGCAATGACACAGTCTAGAAGATAATGTTTCCCTGAGATATTGCCTCTTTTGCCATGTTCTGGTGCAACACTAAGAAAGTCAACTTCAAGAAAATGATGAGGGCCAGTATCGTTTTAGCTCAGTTCTTTTTGTATGGAGTCAGGAGGAGGTATTATTGCTTGTCTAGTTTATATTTAATAGCAAAAAGAATGTAGTCAGCTGTAACATGTGGTATACAGGGGTACAGCGATTAACACTGTCACCTCTCAGCAAGAGGTTCTCCAGTGTGATTCTCAGCAGGGGTGCCTTCTGTGCAGAGTCTGCATATCCTCCCTGTGTTCACGTGGGTTTCCTCTCGGTGTTCTGGTTTCCCCTACATTCCAGAAACATGCGTCTGGAGTGTTTCTCCCAGGGACTTTGCTGAAAATGTGCCCTGTCCCAGTCAGGCATCCCCGGTAAACAAATGTTAAATAACAAAATAAAATAAATAAATACATTCATTGAGGTGAACTTCTTGAATACCATTAGCAGAAAGCATCATCAAAGATGCTTAACAAAGTTGCTTCCTACCACTAACTTCCAAGGGTTGTCAATAATATAATATTGCATTAAGTGATTATTTCACAAACATCAATACAATCTTTTTTGATTAGGTACAGTATGTATAATTAATTAAGGATTGGCCTCCAAACATTTTAAATTCTATATCACTTATAGAAATATTTAGCAGGCGTTATTTTTTAATCCCTCTTCGTGAAGTCAAGCAACCATCAACAAAGTGAGGAATGAGGGATACAATGTATTGTGGAAGGAATTATACAATCTGATATGATAAGTTACCAGCTTCAGTATTACGTTATACATTTTTGCATTGTGACTCGTTTCAGCATCATTCAGTGTATTAATTTTTGTATTTCCTCTAAAATATATATTAAAATCACCCTGGCTATGAAAGTTCAGCAATGTTGGTTTTATTCATATTGACTGTAGTACCTCCATAAACAGTTTTGTCACCTTTAGATCTCATTCTAGGCTCTGTTAGAAAGTTTGCTGAGAAGCAATAGTGAAGGAGTGGGCATGTATGGTTAGAAATAACATTTCCATGCAGGAGTATCATATGCACTAACAGTTTTAGATAGCCTGTTATATAAGTTGTTATTAACCTTACAACATACTTATTCATCAAGTAAAAGCTTGCATTAGGCATTATCTTCCAAGTAAGTATAACCTTGCTAAATTAAAATCATGGTGGCATATTATGATGGCCATTTTACTGTAGTAATACTATGCCATTAAGATAAAATGCTTGTATCAAAATATTAAATATTTGTCCATGGTTCTAGGAATATGATTTATGAGATCCAAGACTATATAAAAACAAACCTGAGTAATCCTCATGCCAGGCAGTAATAACTCTGTGTCTCGGAGTAGCTGAGGTCTAACTGGAATACAGGAACTAATTAGGAGTGGAAGGTGAGAACAGAATAACGCAGTATATTAAACTAGAAGTTTACAAGAGGTAAAGGAAATATATGTCTGATAGTTGAAGGATAAAAGATACTCTTAGTTGTGGTGTTAGAGGTAGTAAATGACTTGTTAAATAATGGTATCCTTAAACTAATCCAGAAGAGGATGAAAAAGGGATAGGCAGGAGGCCACAAGTAGGATTAGCCAGCTATGGGTGACAAATTAAATGCTTAATAAACTAAATGTAAATGGATTAATAGTGGAGTGTTATAGAAGGATACTAATTCTGACCCAGTTAGGCAGTGCTAAAGGGTTCACCATGCAAGGAAGGGCAGGACTACCTATATGTAGAATGAATCCAGTATAACAGCATATTGTGAAGGAATGTTATTTGGAAAGATACAGAGAAATAGCACTAATATGACTTAGATGATTTAACAAATCAGGAGTGGAAGCTAGTTTGTAACATTAATGTCAGAAGCTAATGGAAGTTTAAAGATTAATAGCAATGAGCAGATACATGGAAGGAAAGTGAGAGGTCAGGATGCAGCACTCGAGACAGTGGCTTCAGTTTTTTTATTTTTGAAGCCATCAACTGACCTGTGCATGAGAATTTCTGCTGGTTTCTGCAGGATTGTTGTTTGGTTAGTTCAAGAAAACTTTAAATAAATGACTGTGCAAGCCTAAGAAGATGAAGTAAAGTATAACTTATTGTTAGAGAGCATATGTAAGCTGATAATAACTTTTAATGGGTATCTGCAGCATTAAAAAAAACATTGTTTTTGTACTTGAAGACATGCCAAAATCTCATACAGCCTAATAACACTGAAATGGCATAAACAGCTGCTAAAGCTAGCAATTCTTAATGCTCACATGCTGAAATGCCGAATGAATATGTCTGCTTCTATAATATACAAAGAAGAGAAAGATTTCCTAGATGAAACAGTGGTAACTGAACCGAAAACAAACATTTCCTTCTTGCACCTGGGAAGTGCTTTCCGAGTAGAAGGTGACAAGATAACTCCTAAGCTCCAGAATGAATACACTGAAACAGAACTGACTTTCTTGAATGAAGACAATAGCTCCTAAGATGGTGATTCTTTGGCAATTGTTAGCCAGTATAACCTGAACTCTGGAATAGTTGATAATGTCTTAACCGTCTGTGACTGGTAACCTGATTTTGCAGTAACCAACTGGCAAAATTCATAAGCCTTGTGACACATCTGAATCATTAGATATGATAGCACAAAATGCTACAAGTCTGTCTTTCAGAATATAACATCAGATGCCCAAACAAAAATTGAGACAGATTTCAGAAATGGAAGCAAAGTTAGCAATAAATGAGTTTTCAGTCAGTCCGATTAACAGACACTGGAATTAACAAAAGACATTGCTGAACAAAGTTATGGATTTGAGAATATGTTCATAGTGAAAACATTTGCAGTAGACCAGAGTACCTAAAGTTTAGGAGAATAATTCTGATTTAAGTTAGTGGGGCACAAGATGTTAGTTAGAATAAAATATATCTCTGGTGCACAAGGTGTTAGAATAAAAGATATCTCTGGGGATGAACCAATCAATACCATTTCATAGATCACTTTCAAAGGCTTATCATTCCTGCACAAACAGTCAAAATCATAGGATGGTGGAGGTTACATTTCAAATCCAACAGAATAGAAAACAGTTTGATTGCAGAAAACATATGTAGCAAGTGTACCTTAAAAAGAGCATTGTATGAAAATGTTACCGTTCAACTGAGATGAAGTGAGGTATGCATTGTTTAACCAATAGTATCTTGTGTCCGCACTGTCTGAGAAATAAACTATCAAGGCATAGGAACTCAGTCCAAAAGTCTATAACATTTAAGTATCATATTTATGAGGTTTAGTATTAGATGACACTATTTTAAAATAGGTGACATACCTAAAAGATCATACTGCAGGGGAAGGAGCCTGGGTGATATGTCTGCACAGTTATTTCAAATTATACTGTGAAAGTCCAATGAACAAGGAAGTAAGTCTGAAGGCCACCAATCCTTATGGTGAGTGTTGTCTGAAATAAAAATGCTCCTGCCTTTAAAAGGTTTAATAAAAAAAATATTTGAAGCTAAAGCTAGATATACCTGATAAACTGAATGTGTGATTTATCTCATTAAATGTAGTTGCAGTTTACTTTTTCATAGGGGAAACTAAAGGAAACCTTAAATGTAGGGTACAAGAACATATGATGGATATAAGAAAACATAATATACCTAATTCAGTAGCAGCACATATTAATAAAAAAAAATGTTAAGAATCTGGAGAATTTGGAAGTGAATGCATTGTTTTAAAGTGCATTGGTCATGTCCTGAAATAAGTGTAAGTAACAAATATTTGGAGTTCGATATATAACATTTTTACCATGCATAATACCAAATTATACTATTTTTTTATGTAAAAATCATGTTATTTGTGTATTCTAACTTGTTGGTAAGGGATACTCTCGCCTGAAAAATTTCTCAGGGCTAAAAATCCCTGCCACAAAAACATGAAAGACTGATCCTACAATGCCTCAGTACCTAAATTAAATGTATAGACTAGAGCATTTTCATGTTAAATGCATAAGAAGTAGTTTCTTACTTTCTTGAAATAAGTTGTCAGCTAGATCTTGTAGGTGGAGCACCTCACACTGAAAATTAACACATGATGAAACAGTGGTGAAACCACAATGTAAATAAGAAACAGATCCTATATAATGGCAGGTTATTTATATTATTCAGAATGCTTCTCATATGTAAATCATTGCTCAGTTCCTACCATGTCATTATAATATAAAATTATATTGTGAAATTGTATCTTAAGTTTGTGTACTATCCAATCAACTTATTTTATATTAGTTGTACTATACCTGTCTTTGATATTTCTTGTATTATGTGTTGCTGGATCCCCCTGCAGACCAAGAAAATGTTCACTGTTGACTAGTATTCCTGCCTGGTCATAGAACATGTTCAAAGTTTTTAAAAACACTTATTTTTGTCGTAGTTGTGCTCTTATCATGTAAAGTCGGTGTTCCATTTCTAAATTGGTCATTTTTGATTTACTTCCATCAGGCTGTATATTTATAACATTTAATAAAATTGTGTATGTGTCTATGCTGTCTCCCTATGATGATGCCATAAAGGGGGAATGATGTTGTAGTTTAATAACTCAAGGTATATACTTGAAGGGAATCCTACAAGTCGAGGAACAGGTAATGAGGTCAAATAACATTTTATATTATTTATTTTACATTTGTTAACTAGGAAAGCCCAACTTGGAATAAAGCTAATTTTCAGTAGAGGCCTGGGGAGAACTGCTCCAGATGCATATCTTTGTAATGTGGTAGGAAACTGGAGCACCTAGGGAAAGCCCACATGAATGCAGGGAGGACATGCAAACTCAGCATAGAAGGCACCATAACTAAGGATTGAACTGAAGAACTTCTTGCTGTGAGGTAACAACACTACCACTGCACTACTGCACCATCCATTATTTATAATATTATTACCTTTTCTAAGCATATCCTGGAATTCTCCAAAGATTTTGTATGGCAGTTCTGTCAATATGGTGTTCTGTGATGGCAGCAGCTCCACCTGTATGACAGACCTGGCTCCGTTGCTCCACCTTGACAACAGACCAATTATTTGCCTGCAGGCAGATTTAACAAATAGATGGAGTAATGTGGCTAATGAGTCTATCCAGCACAGAAGCTTGATTAGTAGGGTGACATAGCTGTCATAACTGCACTTCCCTTGTAAGACAAGGAATGAGAATGCAGGGTCACTGACCCTTCAGGGAATTAAATATCTTTTTGGAAATGAAACATTGTAAGCTATCCCCACAAGAGTATGGGTAATAGTTCACTCTACACAAAACTATGCATGTGAGAGCTCCCTGGCTCATTCTTCCATTTCCAGAAACCTGCAGTTCCACCTGTATATAAAACTTGGTACTGCAGGTAGTCTAGTTCTCTACCAGGAACTACCTGTAGTACCTAAACCCACTTATAAGTGGAACTTTCACCTTGTGAAGAAGGCAAGTTAAATGAACAGTTATCATTCCAGCACTAATACACTCACTATATACCTCAGACCAAAATACTTTTCTGTAGGCTATCATTAAAGTGATTCACAAACCCCTAGTTTTCTTCCAAAACTCAGTCATTTCGTGGCAGACAAGCATTTATTACAGTGTTATACAGGTATTATTACATTGTATGCAAAACACTATATACTTTACCAGTTATATCCTGTTAAATTTTATTTTTGTTACTTTATTTGAATATAAATACACAATTATATATTACTGCCTGTTTGTCTAATTGCGTGACTATGCATTGAAATCTGCTGCAGACTACAGAACACATGCCTAATCATTTGAAGCTGTTTGTCCCCTTCTCACATCATCATCAGAATGGAGGTCCATGTGGCTCTGAATCGGGAAGTACAAGGACAGCTGTTCAGCATACAGGAAATGCAAAGACAAATGTATTAGGCTTAATAAATATTGTTCAAGTGAAGAAACTAAACTAAAAAAATAAATACTTTAGAATCAGAAAAAACACTTTATAGAATGAGATCATAATTACTGCAAAATTGTAACAGTGCAAAAACACATTTAAAATGATATTTAACAAAAGCGAATAAATAAATAAATAAATAAAACAGAGTCAGTTCGTTGACCATAATTGTACAGAAATATATATCTTAATTGATCACCTTATACCTCTAGAAGGGTAGAACAAATTAGGCCTGAGATTCATTTATGGATGACCATCCAATTGTCAAGATTTGCCTTAAAGAAAGCAAGGGTATTGTTTTTTTATATTTAACAAAATACGTTTTTCCAGACGTGGGGGGACATTGAGTAATACATATTACTCTCTTGAATGTGTCATTTGTTTGTTGATGGAGATTCAATATTTTTACTTCAAGTGTACGAAGAACCATTTGCTTCATGTACTGCAAGATATCAGGAACAGGAAGGCATGTTATACATACATCTTTGTTCAGTAGTGTATAAGAGATAGAATGTAAGGATAGAACTTCAAGCATGTTATGGTAGCTGAAAGTCTTTAGTGTGACTTTTTTTTTAGTTTGAAACTGCAAAGATTTTCTCTAGTCCTTGACATGTGTATGGTATGGATAGATGCATACTAAAAAGTCAGCATAATCTGTAAAAACATAAAAAAAAGAATTTGACTCAAGTGTTTAAAAATAAATGACACCAAGCAACACCCTCATAATTGATAGTCACTAGCATCACCAGGATCAAAGAGAGAATTTATCACATTTGTTTATAATGCAGTCAGACTTCTTCAGAAATAAACAGCCCTCAGCATGCAATACTATTAAATATTAAAAGTCAGTCTCCCAAAATTTTAATAAACAATAACCAGATAATCATTTAAACTGTGGGAGTAAGGTGGCATCTAACCTCACCTGCCAAACAAGTTCTTTACATTCTAATAAATTATTAAAATCCCTCCATACACATTTCAATTGCTGCATCAATAACCACAAATATACATTTATTAAAGATAATACAATTCAAGCCATGTTTTGTTTATAAATTATTAACTTTATTTTTATGGCGTTAAGATGTTCGCACATTCTTGCACGCAACTTTCTACTTGTTTTTCTTATATAAAATGAGTTGTCAATAACATGTTGCTACATATACCACATTTTCTGAAACACATATGTATTTGCCTTTGATGCAAAAGCATCTACCAAAACCTCGTAAAACTATATTTATATTATTGAAAATAAATTTTCACATTTTTCAAAAAAATTGTTTAAAAGCACCAAAATTATCCTTCAAGAGTATTGCCCATGTTCTAAAGCCAAGTGTAAGGTACAAATCTTTGAATTTGGATATATCCTCCTTACCATATACAATACCAAATTATACAGTTTATGATGCAAAAACCATGTTGCTTCTTCATTTTATTTTGTCGGTAAGGATGGTCCCTTGAACAATTTTGCCAGAGATGAAAATTCCTGCCAAGGCATCATGAAAGGATGAACCATAATGTCTCACTGCATAAACTAATGTAAAGACTGCTATATTTCCATGTTAAAATGCAGTGGAAGTACTTTCTCACCTTCCAAAATGACAAGTTGTTAACTAGCTCTTGCAGATGGAACCCCTCACACATGAAATTAACAATGGATGATGTAAGGCTGAAGCCATGATGTAAATAAGAAAAAGTTCCTCCATAGAGATAAGTCATTTTGATTACCCATAATGAATTCCACTTGTATGTAAATCACTACTTAATACCTACCATTACATAATTTTTGATCATGGTTATAAAGAAAAAAATTAAAACATTATACTATGTGTGTATATGTGTCTACTTCTAAATTTCAAAGTTTGAAAATGTAGACTTTCTTATGGTCGAAACTATAAAATCAAAGTTTTGAAATTTCAAACTGTTTAAATAGAGATCACTGTATGTGGATTAGCATATTTACCAAATTCCTTCCTGCAGTGCCATCTCAGAGTTGGTATATTTAATTAGTAGGGGGGTGTAGGGGTGCAGGGGGGCTTGCTTGCCTGCAAAAATGTAAAAACAAGATTTTTTGTTTTTGTGTTTTAGTTTCAAAACTTCAACCTTATTGTCCTGACCATAAGAAAGTCGACATTTTGAAACTTTGAAATTTAGATGTAGACCCGTCTGTGTGTGTGTGTGTGTGTGTGTGTGTGTGTGTGTGTGTGTGTGTGTTTATATAAATATAAATATATACTTTTTATATGTATGTATGTATATATATATATATATATATATATATATATATATATATATAGGGTCAGATCGAATGTTCGAACACCTAAACATCGATCTTCTAATATCGAAAGCAAAAAACACAGAATGGCTGATTTAATACAGGGAAAGATTTCGCTTGGCCTTTTGCCAGATTTTGCCATTTCTGTACTGTTCAGTGATCTCAGAGTTGGTATATTTAGTTAGGGGGGTGTGGGGGGGCTTGGGGTTAAAGCCCCTCTCCTAGTTTGGATGTAAAGCTTTTTTTTTTGTTTTACTGGCCGACGTGCGTGTTTCTTGAGGGGGGTTGATTTTCTTAGGTTCGATATTAGAAGATTGATGTTTAGGTGTTCGATCACCTAAACATACAATCTTCTAATATAGACCCATATACATATATATATATATATATATATATATATATATATATATATATATATATATATATATATATATATCTATATATATATATATATATATATATATATATATATACATATATATATATATATATATATATATTTTTTTTTTTTTTTTTTTTGCTAAATCACTTGCAACTTTTTCATAAAAAATATAACAGGAAATAAAAGTAACTGTAAAGCAAAGTCACTGACAAACATGATCACTACACAATAAATTCAACTTTTTTCCCTTTTCCAAAAATCTTCTCTATATTACTATTCTTTTTGTAACAAAAAATGGATTTTTTCCAATAACCTTCTTTAAATCTGAGTTACTTTTTCAATTACTTTTAATAATTTGCTTTACAACTATTGTATAAGTATTAAATATAGTAATTGCCACTATCATATGAGTATTTTCATGTAAAACTTGTTTATATTCAGTTGTCCGTTTGTTTCCTACTTCACCAAGAATTTCCCTAATGTCGTCCCCCTTATATACTGTATTCTGAAATATAATGCACTAATTATGTAGTTTTTTTTGTGGATTTTTTTCAGAACTTCTCAGTCTTGAAACTCTGATTGTCTGACCTTTGATAACTACTTTTTCAAAGACTGGATGGGCACTCATTCTGAATAAATATGAATTAACAAACTGCGAGTTACAATATTTTTGAACAAACAATTTTATTTTTAATAAATACATTTATATCCAAAAAATACTATTATCTTTGGCCTAACTATAAGTACATTGTTGTACTTGAATTCAAGTATTCCATAAAATGTATGAAAATATCAACTTCTCCTTTCCTGATAAAATAATGTCATCAATAAATCTTTTTGTAAAAAAATGTTATCTGCATACTTATAATCGTTTTCACAGTAAAATTCCCACTGTGCCATGATTACATTTATATAAATAAGGGCCATATTGACTGCCATAACCATGTCTTGTATTTGTCAGCGGAACTATTCAATTTCTTAAGTTTAAATCAAAGGAGAATATCTCAAACAATATAACATAGTTTGGAAGCTATCAAACATCCACTTAGATGAACATTTAAAGTACTGGCAACTTCAAAACATTGAACCATAGTTACTAAGCAATTAAATAAATTAAAATAAGAACACAACCAAACAAGTAAATATATGAATAAAAAGCACATACAGTCAGACAGCAGCATCAAAGACCACCACTGAAGCAATGCAGATAAATACATGTACTGCAATCACCAATGCAAAGGAAATAAATGCATATACTATAGTCAGTGATGTAAAGGAAATGAACTCATGTACTGTATGCTGCATTCACTTCCCAAAACATAAGTACACAATTGCAGTGTCAGTCTATCAAATGTGATTACATACTGTGATGTATAATCTTTACAGCCCCAAAATGCTGACACTAGCTCTTCAAGGTTAAGCCACTAACCACTACACCAATGAATAGCTTGACAAAGACTATTACAATACAGATTCTATGGCACCAACTAGTTTTGTTAAACACTTAAAGTTTATACTATTTCTTTTTATTAAAGATTAAATCAAATAATAATCCATACAAACAAAACAAGAAATGTAAATAATACGTAACTATTGTAAAAGTATTTCTCATCCACAGGAAATATAATATCTAGTTACAAGGGTGTCTGCTAAAACAAACAAAAAAAATTAGTCATTCAGTTCATATTATTTCATTGCATATTACCATCATTTTTTTCTAACAATTCTTTACATTTCAACCAAAAATTACAAAGTGACTCTGTCTGTTCTTGTCCTGATTATAGTTAATTCTGGTTGGCACACATTATTTGCAATATTCTTAAATTCCTTGAATGTGGGAGTAGTTTTATGTTTCCAGTTCATAGCGATGACTTTTCTTGTGATGGTTAGCATGCTCCAGAGAGGAGGATACTTTATTCTGGTGATACATTTCAGTATTGGTACATTAAACAAAGCCTAGGATTAAGGCAAAATAAAATTGTCATTAACAAAAATCTGTAAAAAATATTTTTTTACCAAAATTGTTTAATTAATGTAGAATTGTACAACATATGTTGCCAATCAACTTTTATATTTAACTTACTTCTCCAACATCCAAGTTCCTTTTTAAACATTAGCTCAACTCTATGTGGTACAATGAAATTTCTATGTATAAATTTCTAGGAGAATAGCCTCTGATATAATGAAACAGTAGTTTATTTTGAAGATATTAAGATTAACTTTTTATCTTCCTCACTTAGGTTTTGATTATTGATTAATATGAAATAATCCTAATAATTTTATTTATGATATATTTTGTCCCAGTCCCCTTCAATAAACACACATCACACTGAATGACATTTGAAGACATTTATTAAACTTCCATAAACATCATTTTATTAACCATTATTTATTATTCACAACATAAACATCCATATAATTATTAACTAGGGCAGCATGACCTCACTCACCCTGACCCAATAAGCAACATCCTTACCTCTGCTCACTTATTTTACTTAGGAAGCAGTTTCCATCACTCATTTCTTTTACCACTTATTGAATTAAGCATGCAATCAAATAAGCAGTATCCTTACCTTTTCTTGCTTATTTTACTTATGAAGCAGCATCCAAATGCTCACTTTCCTTTCCCAACTCATTCAAATGGACATCCAACACCAGAGGGGAAACAGAAGAAGGCAAGCCTGACCCTTTCCTCTGCCCTAACAAAACTTATAAAATAACCACAACCCCTTCTGTTGCATAAAAATGGGGGGGGGGGTAGGGCAGATAGCAAGTTCATGCCAAAAATGTGATTCCTTACCCAGTTACACTTGCATAAAACTCATTAAACCCCTCCTTACCCTTACTTTGTTTCCTCTCAATCATCCTACCTTCCTATTTACCAACGCTAACCCTCACAACCAAACTTATGTTGTCAGTAGCTGATGTTTGTCAATCTTCACACTATCAAACCTACCCTACCCCTTCAAACCAATGAAACAATGACCTAGATTTAGTAAGTTCCCATAGCCTTGTCACCCATGCAACTATACTACTCACAGCTAAATCCTCCTTGACCAAGTGAACTGCCTTACCTTGTTCCCAAGCCTGCCAAATACTAAATCTTTTCCACCAAACTCCTTCCCATAGGCAACAGCAACACAAATGTAACCAATCTGGCAATGCCCTACCATAAGCCTTCCTTGTAAAAGTGTCCCAAACTCTTGCAGCAAGCCTTTAATCCTAATGCAACCTGACATACCTCATCTAGCAACACAAACATCAACCATACTACTACCGTGTTAAACAGATGAAAACACCCAACAACTTCTGCTAAACTTCCTAGGCCAGATTAAATTGAAACTTCAAATATTCAGCATCCCCTGAATTGTCCTTCCTTCCTGCCATCCAACAAGCCACAAACCAACCCCTCCAAATTATAACCCACAACCAAACACCTCCTGCCTCATTTGTAAACAAATACAAATCTCATGAACAACTCTATCCCTCTGCCACCAGGCCATCTCACAACAACTGGATAGGTAACCATAAATTCACCCTAGAGGTTCCACCCATGTCCCTCTTGGACAAGGCAAAAGGTGTTTCATGCTGAAATAAGGGTTCAACTTGACTAGCTTGTAAGAGCCCTAGAGTCAGCCTATTAACTTCCCAAGATTCTATGATTGTTGGCATCCCATCTGTGGGAACCCCAAAACACCCCATAAACCATCCACAAACCTGCTTTATCCTGCACCCAACATACCTCCCCCTCAATTGTTCTCACATTACCCCAAAACTGCACCAGCTCTGGTGTGTCTTAATGAGCACTGAAAAATTAAGATTACCTGCAACCTCATTGCGTACCACTCCAGCAACTGTAACATTCCCCCAGCAGAATCCATTACCTGTTAAATCCACATCCTTCAGGCTGTTGCTCACTCTGCATTCCATCATCTGTGACCTCATTGCACACCACTCTAGTGACCGGGACATCACTGCAATAGCCTCCATCACCTTCACGGCTCACTTCCTTCAGGTCATTAACCAATTTCAGGCTGCCATCTGAATGCCAGCTCTGTGTTTCCCCATCTGCAAAAGAAATAAAAACTGTAAATTCTCTGTACTGACATGTACCAAAGCTTCTTAATGACAAAATTAGCTGCTGACAAGGCTTACCTTGTTCATCAAATACACAGCTACTACCCCACCCCTCATCCCTTATCCTCAGTAACCTGGAACTGCCGTGTCCATCAACAAATCCTTATGCAGCTAGCAAAGGAACACACTGCAGCAAAACAGTTTTATGACACAAGCAGCAGTAATTGAACATATGCTTTTAAATGACCCTAGTCAAACACAGAACAAAAATTGAGCTTCTATTTGAATATGTTACCCCTATACACCATGGATGAGTGGAAATTTAAATATCAAAACACCTGGGTATCTTGTGATTTCCATACAAAATCAAATACAGCACTGTATGAGGCACGTTAACATATTTCATAAAACAGGCCAGACAGCATTTCCATAATAAGGCACTACAAGAATATCCCCAGGCATTCACTCTTACTCAAATTAAGTTTAAATAAAAATTACATATTCATCTTTAGAGACTATGGCCTTGGCAGCTTTTCCCATGTGCTTCTTTGTTCCACAAGCATCTCTAATGACATGTGCCCAGCAATGAAAATTACGATGGGTATCAAAGAGTAAAATACCTTCATAAAATAAGTTACCTCTCAAATACAACTCATTTCAAGGAATGTTACTCATTTGGGGTTATAAATGTTTATGTTCTTTGAAGTTCCATCTTGAAAAGTCTGTCACACATTCCAAGCTAAAGATTTTACTGAAATCAATGACAAATAGATGTGTCATATTATTTCATTAACAAACCTATTGTAAAAATAAAATTATCACATTGTAACCATCCTATGAGCTTCCAGTTGTTAGTGAGCCATTACCAAGTGTTCCAACTTTTACCCATTGTTCCACATTACAAGTAACAGCATTCCTGCCTCTTGAAGATGGAAGGAGAAACAATCAGGGTAAAGATAATACCCTTCCATGTATCTGCCAATACAGCAGATTACAGAGCCTGCCATGGCATCTGCGTTAAATGGGAGGCTTTATCTACCATAAATCACCATAACATTACTAAATTTACAAGATGATTCCACTGAAAAGCATCCACATAGTAGTGGCACTTTCCATCACAGCTGAAGTATGTCACTGATATATGCAAACATACGATGATAAAACTAGTATCTATTTTATAACAGTCAAAGGTTGCAGCTAAGAGTACCACCACCTGGAATATACCCAAAACTAGGGAATGACTAGATGACACCATCTCTGCTTTGTGCTCACCCCATGGAAGAAATTCCAGTGCAGTGTCATTAAAACCCTGCCCACAAGGACTACATGCCCCCCCACCCCCAAAAAGTCCAAATTAAACATGCTTCAACTTCCCCAAGGGGATTTCCCTAAAAGGAAAAACAAAATATTGTTGACATGTTCTTATACTGCCATCTCCCACTAATTCAAAATAAATACTTCATAGAATGTTAAAGCTCCCTATTTTCCCCACAATTCTCTGAACTCAAAATTCTGAACTTCTATCTCTCCTCCTTCTTACCCTCCAGTTGAGCTTCCTTAGTCTTCCTTAACACTTCTTTCCTGGTTTGCCAGTCAGTGCATACATTCTGGGAAAATCTGAACTGTTGACAGGCATGGCTGAATGTCTGCATGCCAGGATTAATCAGCACACAGATCCCCACAACCCCCCTTCTGAAAATATTCTAATAAAGGTGTTGCACTCTGGAGGTAGAAGGCAATGGGCATGGTACACAGATTAGTACTGAGTTAGCCACCCTTGTGGGCCATCTTAAACTTACTCAATTAAGCCCTGTGAGCAACAAACTCTGCACCTTCTGTCCGTAAGGCAAATATCCAAAACATTATACTAACCTGCCTCTGGGCAAAATAAATAAACCATGATGCCAGGTGGTTTAGTTAGAAGATGCAAATACAGCTAATTACAGGAAGGTAGTTTTCTTCTGTGTGCTTCACCTCCCCCACCTGCTGACCACACATTTTCCTCCTATGAATAATGGTCCTTTTTTAATGCATGATAGCGATGGAGGTGCCGCACTCCCTGTAGAGAATGCAACGTTTGCATTAGCACTGATTTCCTGAAAGGCATAAAGACTGAAATGTAATTGTTTGGCATTATTTCAGTCTCTAAAGAATTGCCCCAATCCCCTCCCCTTAAAATCTGGACATTCTGCAAAAATATGTACAGTTAATATGTGTGATGCTAGTGACGTGTACTACTCTCACCTCTCTACTCACCATGTAGCCAAATGTCTTATTAAAAAAAAAAAAAATCATATGATTGAAATGGCAAACCCAACCTGCAGTAGTTACCACATCTTAAAACCCTGGGCACTGAGTATCTCAGTGAATATGAAAGGGATTTGTATACTGACACATATGCAAATTAGGTGTTGTTTTCAATACTACTTGCATGAACTCCGGACAAAACCCAATGAGAGTAGAAACCTGTACAAATGTCGGGAAACGATTTTAGCAATAAAAAACATAAGGGCACAGAAGTTGAAAAATTGTTAAAGAGTATGCAAACAGGTAGTTTGAAGTAGTCAGACTTAACTGAATCATGTATTTCTTAAAAAAGATAAATAAATGCATGGATTCTTACAAAGTAAGATCCCGCAAGGCAAAGATAATATGTAGAACAACTTAAGGTTTTTGCTTTCTTTTTTGATTAACTAAGTATAAAATTAAAGGAAGGAAATTAGAAGGCTGCTTGAAAGAATGCCTAATGTTTAGAACTGATGGTCCAATAAATAGTAGGTAATCCTGGATACAAGCTGTGCCTGCCATAACCCTCCCCCATGGCTGCTAAAGCTGTACCATGCATGCCATCCTGACAGGTATTCTTCCCAAGCAGCTCACAACCTGTGAACCACACACTCTGTCAATAAGTAGAGGACAATAGCCCCAAATTGGGGCAACTGAAACATGCCCCCCCCAAACCCAGAACGCCCAAAGAACCATTGATTGCATTAGAGTGCATCTACTGATGGTCATGATGGAAAAGTAACTGCCTGCACCACTGTCTCCTCGGACTTCAATTGCTTTAATGCTTTCAGTTTTACTAACCAAAGGCTATTCAGAAACGTAACAAAAAAAAAATGAGGTCTATAAACACCGTATTGACCCGGCTTCAAATTTAGTAGAGCAATTAGAATTCAACCATAAAGTTACTGTCTTGATAACTGACAATAAGGCATATATTTTAAGATCCGGTAAACCTATACCTCCTGCTGCCCAATCTCTTAAGTGATGATTTAATGCCAATCTAGGTTTATTGGCATACTAATGAAAATTCAACATCAATGTATTGAATTGTCTTATATAATCTTTAGAGAAGGAAAGTGATATAGGTTGTATAATATATAATATTTTTGAAATAATCATTTTGATTAAAGATAATCTCTCTTCCATTGTAAAAAAAGCTTATTCCATTTATTAATGAGTTGTTTTATATTATTTAGACAGTTGGTATAATTAATTGCTTTTATATCTAATATCATCCACTAGAGTAATCCCTAAGTACTGAATGTTGTTACCTTCCTCTATATATTTGGACAATGTCTTGTTTAGTTTATTAATTCCATGTTATTATCAAATGATTCTATGTGGTTATTATTTTATTTTAATTTACTACCACTGTTTTATATACTCTGTATTGTGTGTCAAATTTCCTTGTATGTAATTAAATGTGGAGCTTTTCTCCCTGGGCCTCCACTGAAAATGGGCTTATTTTAGGCCCAGTGGACTTTCCTGGTAAACATATGCAATAAATAAATAAAATAATGATAATAAATATATATTGCAATTTATAAGTAAACTTTTGGTTTTATTGTCATTAAAACTAAGTCCAGTCATCTTCTGAAAGATTTCCATTGTTTCAAATAACGCTTGAAACGAATACATATAATCATTTAATGTTAATAATATGTCATCAGCAAATAGCTGTATTTCAGTATTTAGTTTCTCATTTGTCTGGATACCTTTAGTAGTTGTATTTGATGTAATATAATTTGCAAATATATCCATGGCTAAAGCAAATAATAATATTGATAAAGAACATACTTACTTAGTACCCTTAGTTATTTTAATTGATTTGAAATATATTATCCATTTTATATAAGCATAATATTTTCCATAAATCAGTTTAACAAGATGTATAAAACCATCTGAAAAATTATATTCCTCTAAGACAGATAATAAGACAGGTAATAAATAGCCCCGATGAATGGAATCAAAGGCAGTCTTACTATCTAAGCTCACCAAACTCAAATTACTGTTTGAATCATTAATATAATCTATTACTGTAAGTATACTTTTAATATTATTATAAGGGGTTCTATTTATTATGAGCCCAGTCTGATCTTCATTTATCAGAGTGGGAAGCAATTGTTTAATTCTATTAGCATATATTGCCATAAATGTTTTATAGTCAAGATTTAATAATGAGATTGGCCTATATGAAGTACATCTTTATCAGGCTTTAATATTTATTTCTAGGAAGGAGGAACATTATATAAATTATTAATTAAATTATATACTTTTGATAGTACCAGTAAAAGTCTCTTTGACCATTAATTTAAATAATTCCAGTATAATTCCATCATTTCCTGGAGATTTGTTTAATTTTAGTTTATTAATTTGAAATTTAAGTTCAGACATTAAAATCAGTTTGTCAGTTTGTCAATTAACTTTATTTATTTTTAACTTATCATGTTTCTCAATTAAAGTTGTATTGCCTTTTTAAATATCTAATTTAAGTTCATCTATTTCTCTTACAATTGTATTAGTTCTTTATCCCATTGCTTTTTCTTATTTATATACAAACATATAATTTTACCATATAAATATGCTTTTAAAGAATCCCAAACAAATATCTCTGATACATCTTCAATCATATTTCTGTTTATGAAGGATTGAATTTATTTATTAAACAATTCCTTAAATTCTTGTAAATTAGTTATATATGTTGGTATTCTTTTTATTGAAATATTCCTTTTGGTATTTATCATGACTTCAAATTTAATGGTATTATAATCGAATAGTGGACATGAAACAACTTTAACTTTATCTAACCTTGTAGTTATGTCATTCGAAACATATACTGTATCTGTCATATAATGTGTAATATTTTTATGTGAAAAACTAGTAAAAAATAATGCATTTATTTTAAAAAAAATTATATCTTTAATATTGAACATATCTATAAAGTCAATTAATGCTTTAGCAGATGCTGGTTTCCTACAGTTAATAATAGTATTAGTGATATAATACTTCCTTTGGAAAGTTGTAGTGTTTCATCCAATTGGTATTTAGCAACTTTCATTCCTAATCCAGGAATCCAATAAACATCGATTGAAGTGTATATTTCCCTCTTATTTCCAAATTCACTAAGCAGAACATGCCTTTCTTATTATTATATACACTTAATATTTTAGGAATTGGCACAGGATGTTTCCATAGAATTATAATGAGAACTAGTTAGTACAGAATAATGTGTATTGTCTGTATATATCCTCTTGTAATAAATGTGTTTCTTATAAACATATAACTTCAGCATTAAATAACTCTAAGTGTTTATTTAAGCTACCCCTCTTACAACTATTATTCAATTCATTAACATTAATGGAGATACAGTTCATATATGAAATGCTAGTAAAAGTATAATTAAATATGTAATCATATCAAATTATATATCAGTAGAAAGATAACCTGGGGGGTTTCTGTAAAGTCTACACTATAATTTTGACTGTGTGCACATCATGGTGCAATGTGCACACAGTTGTGAAATGTTTCAGATTCAGTAAACTCCATGTAGTGGTGTGAAGTCACAAGCAAACACAGAAACTTTTGTGGCATGCAAATCACAGCATAAGTAGCTAAATTGTAAGCTAATAAAGGAAGTCAACACAGTGGAGTGATTCAACAAGCTGTAAAGTATCCATGCAGACTCCATGCTCGTGTTGACCATGTATGCAAAAGTTTTCTGACTACAGCCATGCAAAGGAGTTTACACAGAAAGTAGAGCAAATAATTGTCCATACTTGTACAGAACAGACCCTAACATGTAAGGCAAGTAATTGTCCATACATTTTGTATGGAAAATATCCTGACATGTAGCCCCACAAACATTATGACATTCCTAGATATGTTGGATGCTAGAAAATTATATTAAAAATAGCAACAATTCCTTAAGGGCCATGACATAAATGTTGCTTTGCACCCCCACCCTCAGATGAACAATGTAATCCTAGCTAATGTAGACAGATAAAGGTGTAAACCCCATTAAATCTCAAACCTGAATTCCCCTGTGTAGATATATACACCTGAGTAATGTCCTCCCTTGACTGCACAACATTGAGCTCCCCTTCAGTTTCCCTTCCTACACTGTTACCAACCATGTAGATTCAGGGCTGTCAACATGGTGGATATGCAAATGAAGCCAACAGTCATTAGAATTGCTGACTCTCAAACACCTGTATTCTTGTGGGGATGTCACTTCATGTAGGAACTTCACAGTGTTTGTGTTGAATGCATGGCAACCGTGAATGATGACATCAGGGGAGTATGTCAGGTTATACACAAATAAACTGGTAAAATCCACAGGAACAAGTAAAAATGAAGAGCAGGAACACAATAAGAGAAAGCTTGAAATAAAATGGTGATTTATTAAATCCAGGTAAAACGTAAGCGCTTTCAGCCAGAGCAATCTCCAGCCTTCATCAGACAAGCAGCATAGGAGTGTGTGTTAAAACTTTAAATAGTGTAACAAGAATTTACTTTGCCAATCAACATAAAGTGCATTTCCTAGTACACTGTTACCATAGGAACATTAAAGCAGAAATACATTTACAAAGAAAATTTTCCGAAATGTTGTTTATATCTGAAAATAATAATGAAAATGTGGTAAACCTAGTTTTTAAACAATTACTAAGGTATTCCATATGAAAGTCCGTAACTATTGTTTACTGTATATGGAATGTGCAAACCAGTGAACAAACAAATGCTGGTTGTTCCTTACAAAATATGTTCATTTGTGCTACTAAGTGAATCGATAATCCCCCTAGTGTAAGGGCAAATGAGGGCGAATTCTCACCTGAATATACGTTTTTAATCTAGATATTGTAATAAGCCCATATCGTGTGTAAAACTATTGGATAGCCAAATGTGAAATAACTGAGTTGTAACTCGTTGATTGTGTCATCGATTATATGATAACCACTTGAGCACACATTTGATGGACAGGTTATCATTAATACCAGGTGTAAGATGTGCCCTAGTCCGAACTTGCCACATAAGTTCGTCGATCTCTAATTTAATTTGCCAAGGGCCACCTCTAATTTTGGGAACCCTTTGATGCACAATGGCAAAATTGAAAGTATGACCAGTACATTCAATTGTATGTTTAGCTAGAGCATTGTTAACATCGTGTCTGCTTACAGCATACATGTGTTCATAGATCCTGGTCCTAAATTTACGCTCCGTCTTTCCGATGTAAAAAGCTTTACATTGGTTACAGAGAGCGACGTAAACCACTGATTTGGATTCACAATTGAAAAAGTTGTTGACCTTATAAGTTCTATTATTGATGGTAACTTGTGGTCCTACCTTGATGAACTTACACTGGGCACATGCACCACATTTGTGCATGCCATGAGGTCGGTTCGAGATAAACCTGTTAGGTGGTCTTTCTAAAATAGCTTTAAGATTTTGGCCCCTCCTGTAAGTTAACTTGGGTCTCATACCCAAAATGTTTGAAAGGGTATTGTCATGATTAATGACGTCCCAATTTTTGTTGACAATTTCCCTGATTTTTTGAAAATCCAAGGAGAAAGTGTGTATGAAAGACACAATGTAATTGTCTTTTTCCAAACAGTTGTTACTAGATGGACCTAATGTGGTTGAAATTTCAATAGTACTGGCATTCACTTCTGTTGTGAAACTAGTAGAAAGAAGGGGTGTGAAATGGCCTTCCATACGCTTGTTGGATACTTCTATAATAATGTTGTTGACTAAATTTAGAGGGTAGCCTCTTGTCAGAAACATGTTCCTAAGTTTGTTGCATTCAGCACGAAAGTCATGGTCATCCGTGACCATGCGTGCTACTATCTGGCCCTTGATGACCGATCTTTTTTGATAGTACGGGTGATTGCTGGAAAAATGCAACAAGCTGTTAGAGTATGTCGGCTTTCTGTAGATGGTACTTTTTAGTCTACTCTTGTGTGTGTCCTTAACTAACATGATATCGAGATAGTTGATCTCGGTGTCTGCTACATTGAAGGTGAACTGTAAGAAGTCAGTCATGTTAGTCATCCTTTCAATAAATGATGGAATAAGCTCTTTCTCGCCCTTCCAAATGCAAAAAATGTCATCCTGGTACCTTGTATACCAGGAGACGTATTGCTGGAAAAGGTTATCCTTAAATAGGTGTTCAGCTTCCCAGAAGGCTAAGACAGCATTTGCAAATGACCCCCGCAGGGTGAGCCCATGGCGACACCTGATGTTTGAAGGTAGAAGGTGTTCTCAAACATAAAGAAGTTGTTAGTTAAAACCAACTCCAAAAGTGTCTCACTTAGATGGATAGTGTTGTCTTCTACCTTCTTAGCAACCATGAATTCCCTAACCCAACTCAGTCCTGTTGCCTGCGGTATAACCGTATAAAGATCTTTAATGTCTATTGTGAGAAAAGTTATATCCGGACTGTATGTCACCTTACTGATGCCTTGCAAGAAGGACCAGGAATCCTTACAAATGTGTGCCTCCTGTTGTAAAAGAGGCTTGATGATACTATCAACGTATCTAGCACATGCATAAGTAGCTGAACCCCTCCCATCAATGATCGGCCTAAAGGGTGGTGCATGTAGTCGTTTGTGTAGTTTGGGTGTACCAAAAAGTATTGGAATTTTTGGAGCTGGTATCAATAAATACTTGTATGTATTTATATCAATGATACCTTCCAACAGGAGGTCGTACACAGTGTTGGTTATTATTCTGTAAGCACCATGTATTTCGTTAAGAGTTACTTCTTTGTAAACAGGTGTATTAAGATGCTCCATCATGTATTCCACATATTTGTAATGGTCCATCAAAACCACTCCCCCTCCCTTATCAGGTTTCATTACACGTATGTTACAATCCCTCAATAAATGAAGAAAGTCCCATTCCAGCATGGAGATGTTGTTAGAGTGCCTTTGGGTAGTATAAATAACTTGGTTCTTAATTGCCCAAAGGTCAATCTCACAAATTTTTTCAAAAACTGCTAGAATGGGGTGAAGTGGAGGGTTGTATGTGCTAGAGACCCTTAGTGTGTTAAGTGTAGGGGTGTCATTACCAAGAAGAGAAATAAGGTTGAGTTTTCTAACATAAATTTTCAAATCTATAAGCATTCTGCCAATGTCCATATGCTGCCCAGGAACAAACGATAGATCCTTGGCAAAAAAATTTACAATGTCCTGGTGGATGTCGATAAGTGTATAGTTATATACTTTGAAGTCACTGGCAGAGCTGACTAATATTTTTGGTTCAGAACCAAAATTGGGGAGCTGTATCATCTCTTCCTCCCCCGTCTGTTGTTCCTCACGTTGTTCGCTGTCTGAGCTCTGATACGATTGGTGGTTCTGATGTTGTTGGCCTGGTGAAAATCCTGGCCCTCGTAGTTGTTAGTGTTGCCTGTAGCAACACCATTGTTCGAGATGTTTGCCGGAGCGTTGTTATGTTCCGAATTATTAGCCCTTACATTATTGTTGTTAAGTCTTGGGCTTCTTCTAGTGTTAGGTCGTTGACCAGAAGAACTATTGTTTTCATTGTTACCCTGGTTGTTTGTGTCACCAGAATTGGTCACATTGTTGAATTCAATATGATTGTTGCTTTCATTATATGGTGTTTGTGCTGTCCGAGGGGGCCTAGGGTAAGCACATTTATTTGCATAATCAGTCATATCCCTAGTAAGTTTCTTCTTCTTGGCAAGCAATAGTTTTTCCATACTGGCCTCAATGCTAGGGAAAATGCGGCAATAATCATATTTAAAATGAAAAAAACCATTGTCAGTAGTAATAAACTTTTCCAGAACTTCCAACTCCGATGACAGAGTCGCAATGTCTCTAGAATAAAAGGCAATGAGGGCTTGCAAAAACTCCATGCCCTGGCGATCGAATAGATCTAATAACTCCTGGTGGAAGAGAGAGTTCTCCACCAAGCCTGACGGAAAACGCCATTGCCTTAGCCCCTTAGGGACTATTTTGTTCTTTACACATTCACTCAAATATGCTACTTCTAACTGCAGCTTCTTACATTTGAAAAGCTTGTTGTCGAATTCCTCAATTTTTTCACTTAAAGCATTACTTTCAAGCCCTGATGTAATGGGCTCAGCGCACGCTGAACCCTTGACTGAAAAAATTGTTGTTGACAAGGAAATTTGCCATTATGGGAAACCCTTGGTTGTTTAAATTAACTTCGTTGTTATTGTCATTTACAGCATTGCCAGAATTACTAAGAAAGTTACCTGTTCGAGTTGTTACAGCCGTCGAAGATGAAGGACGCTGTAAATCAGGCATTGCTGTTGGTGGACGCTGTGATTGAATCCCAGTAGTTGATAAACGCTCCTCCGATGCAGGTACTGGGGCTGTCCCCTCCAGTATAGGAGGTTGCTGTGCGTTAGGAATCCCAGAGTCACTACTGTTAACCTGCTGCCGAGAGGTTGGCGTGGAAGAAAATCCGCCCATTTGTACTGAAGGTAGAACCGACATCGCGTCTACCTTCTGAGTTAATGCATCCACCCTACCCAAAAGTAATTCTACCAAGGTAGTTAGGTTACCATTGTGATTTTCTGCTGTTTGTTCAACTCCGTTCTGCTGCGTGAATAAAACAAGTGAAGCTTCTCCGGATCCGCTCGACATCTCTAAACACAAGATACACACAAATAAACTGGTAAAATCCACAGGAACAAGTAAAAATGAAGAGCAGGAACACAATAAGAGAAAGCTTGAAATAAAATGGTGATTTATTAAATCCAGGTAAAACGTAAGCGCTTTCAGCCAGAGCAATCTCCAGCCTTCATCAGACAAACAGCATAGGAGTGTGTGTTAAAACTTTAAATAGTGTAACAAGAATTTACTTTGCCAATCAACATAAAGTGCGTTTCCTAGTACACTGTTACCATAGGAACATTAAAGCAGAAATACATTTACAAAGAAAATTTCATTTGCCCTTACACTAGGGGGATTATCGATTCACTTAGTAGCACAAATGAACATATTTTGTAAGGAACAACCAGCATTTGTTTGTTCACTGGTTTGCACATTCCATATACAGTAAACAATAGTTACGGACTTTCATATGGAATACCTTAGTAATTGTTTAAAAACTAGGTTTACCACATTTTCATTATTATTTTCAGATATAAACAACATTTCGGAAAATTTTCTTTGCAAATGTATTTCTGCTTTAATGTTCCTATGGTAACAGTGTACTAGGAAATGCACTTTATGTTGATTGGCAAAGTAAATTCTTGTTACACTATTTAAAGTTTTAACACACACTCCTATGCTGTTTGTCTGATGAAGGCTGGAGATTGCTCTGGCTGAAAGCGCTTACGTTTTACCTGGATTTAATAAATCACCATTTTATTTCAAGCTTTCTCTTATTGTGTTCCTGCTCTTCATTTTTACTTGTTCCTGTGGAGTATGTCAGGTTACACTTACAGAGATGTACATGTAGGTCTGTGAAGTGTAAAAGTGCACATAAGCAGTGTACATTGCACAAGTTCTGTGTCATCCTCTTTATTGTTTGTTAAAATGTATTTTATCAATCCACATTAAATTAAAATTTATTTTTTAATTCTCATCTTTGCGAGATGCGGCACCTAGGGCAACCATGAAAACTGGAGGAATGAATGGCAGGTTTCGTGGTGCTTGTCACATAGCTATTCCTGTGGCAGCATGTGTATGTGTAGGGCTAGAGTATAGAAAGTCCTGGGTTCTATTACAGGGTCTGCAACCTTCCCTCTACTTTTTTAACTGCATGTTTGCATGATACCACAGGCATGGACAAAAGTAATAAGTTCCCTTGTGTTCACCTTATTTCACTGTTGGTGTTCACAGTGTCAGTGCAAGCAGAGGAGTGTAGGTGCACATCAGGCACCAATGGGCACTAACAGCATTCATATATTCAGTAAAGTAGCAGATGTTTTTCATAGCTCCTAATTGCAGCATAAGCAGGCGATTTCAGTATGGTGGAGCTATTCAACAAGCAATAAAGCATCCATCTAGCCTACATTCTGTTTTTCCCTGCATACTTATATCCCATGGGAGTAGACACAAGGAAATTCTAGCCCTGAAATAAAATTGTTTCAACTGCGGCATTTGCAAGGTAAGTTCTGAACCTAGATTTTATTCTGTAATACTATTATCTATCTATTATCTACTATTATCTATGAATATTAGATTTTTATATATATATAAAGGTGTATTTGTACAGAAAGTACCTTAGCATGGACAACAGACATTTATTTTACTCATATATATCCATTACTAAAGTTTTCTTTCTTATTCCTCTCCTTTTTTATTGTCCTTTTTGCATGATACACTGCATAGCAGAAATAGTGTAAGCGGGTAATGACTGGGTTTATCAGGATTGCACAAGGTGCAGTGGACCACCTATGAAGCAGACAGCCAAAAATAGTAACCGGATATATTCAATTAATGCCCTTGGCCATCATGAAAACTAAGCCTGGAGTACAGATGGTACTGGGTTCTAGTACAGAGTGTGGAAGCTTTGTTTTACTGCTGTGTAATTGCAGTTTACAGCAATGAAGTGCAAGATAAACAACTGTTTCCTCAACATTTTTGTGGTGACAGGTATAAGTGTAGGACTGGAATACACATGGCCCTGGGTCAAATACAATATATGCCATATAGTATTATTTTTACCAGTGTTAGCAATGTGGCTTGTAATTGTGCACCACTTACCAATGCAGAAACAGGCAGTACTCATATGTGTGTATACTTTGTTAACCATCAAGCAAATCTGCTACTGACTGTGCTATGGTACTGTATATATAATCAAAGTAAACCAAATGTGGAGATGAAGGCAATGAGATAAAACTAGTAACAACAACAAATATTGCCTGAAACACCACAATAGAAGCTCGCACTCCACCGGAAACTCAGTTTATTGCAGTACATTGTACATCTGTGAGCTTCTATTGTGGTGTTTCAGGCAATATTTGTTGTTGTTACTGTATATATAATGCTTTCTTATTAGCATTTATTGTCCATTTCCTTTGTGTGACATAAAACTACATATGGAAACATAAATTCAGGGCACATTCTAAGTATACATCATATATTTACAATACATACAAGTTTTGTCCCCCCCTACAACTAATACAGCCCTGGGTGCTAAATATTTTACACACACACATATCAACCACATTAAAAATTGTAATATATAATGTGTGGTCCCTCATGAACAAGGCCAGTCAATGGTGCTGACAACCCTGCTCTGCTAAACCCAAACATCCAACAATACCCAGCAAGGGTACTTGTATTTTTACACAGCTAGGCTTGTACAAACCTAGGGCACACTCTATACTTTAGATACTGGACTCATATGAGCCTATGAATTTATGTGACTATGCAGGCCTCCCAACCTGTTGTCCCAAACATGGCCTGCTGATGTCATCTTCTATAAGTTAACCTACAGCCATGTAAAAGTCAGACTTGTGGCATGGAACTTGTGTAAAGTACTGTGCTCTGTATTCTGGGTACTTTGGTTGCTAGGGGGTTTGTTCTCACTACAGTCAACTGTGTGTGTGTGTGTGTGTGTGTGTGTGTGTGTGTGTGTGTGTGTGTGTGTGTGTGTGTGTGTGTGTGTGTGTGTGCATGCATATGTGTGTCCAGCCAAAAGTGTGTATCCTGCAAATACATAAATTGACAGTATTTTCATACTTGCACCTGCCTACACATCTATTTCCGGCAGGCCTCCAACCTTCTTCATTCCAACTGCTGATGTTATCCACTATAAGTTGAACTGCAGCCATATAAAAGTCAGACTTGTACTGTGGTATTTGCGTAGACTACAGTGTTCTTAAATCTGTGTACTTAGAAGGTAGGGGTTCTGTTCTCACTGCAGTCAACTGGATATGTATGTGTGTGTCCAGCCAAAAGACCAGGTGTGTATCCTGCAGGTACCACCAAAATCCCATTAATTGACAGTGTTTTAATACTTACACCTGCCTACACATCCATTTCAGGCAGGCCTCTTGCCTTCTTCTCTCCAACCTGCACTGCTGATCTCATCCAATATAAGTTGACCTGCAATGATGTAAAAATCAGACTTGTACTGTTGCGCTTGAGTAGAGTATTGTGTTCTATAATCTGTGTACTTAGATAGGTATGGGGTCTGTTCTTATTGTAGTCAACTGGGTATGTGTGTGTCTCTACTTCACAGTAGAGATGTGCTATCCTATGGTTACTTCTCCAATGGCATGGCTTGCTACTTTTTTGATACTTGCACAAGCATACACATCAGTTTTATGCAGTCCTCCCAACTTCTTGTCTCCCACATGGCCTGCTAATGTCATCCAAAATAAGTTTACCTGCAGACATATAAAATCAGACTTGCGCTGTGGCTCTTGCATAGAGTACTGTTTTTTTGTAGTCAGTGTACTTAGGTAGGGGTTCTATTCTCCTTGCAGTCAACTGTGTGTGTGTGTGTGTGTGTGTGTGTGTGTGTGTGTGTGTGTGTGTGTGTGTGTGTGTGTGTGTGTGTGTGTGTGGAAATTACAGGGATCATTTTACACCAGCATGTGTGACACTGTTATCACCATATGCTCAACAGACAATGCTGATGTACCACCACATACTCTACAGAGAATGCTGATGTAATCAGCTATATCAGATTATTGCATATGCAACCATCCCACCAGGATCAGAAATTTGTCTGGTCTATATTTGCAGTACAAGTGCATGATGATCACTGACTGCCCTTACCCAAGAGGGACATATGTAGTTATGCTTAAATAGGGTGATTGCAGAACTCTGTTTTATGTGAATTGGGATTTTTTTTCCAGAGGAGTGGCAGTCTCTGGGAGATATATCTACCACTCCAGCATGTCTTGTTAATGTTGAAGGCTAGGTTAAGATCCCTACAGTGAGTGAATCCTGTAGAATGTGACTTGTGTATTTGCAGCATTCCAGGGTCTGTGACTGCTGTATAGGCCAGGCACAAGTCACCCTTCAGCATTGTATAAGATACAAAGTACAGTGACAGGCCTTCAGTCTGTCCATGCAGGTCATGTGTTGCAGGCCCTGCATTTTCTTGGTGAGAAACTTCTGAGGTCTCCCCAGCTGTTGCATGTGTTTGGTGAGGTACATACACAAGGGAGCATTGTACTCTATTAGTGATCTGATGAGGGATGAGTACAGAGGAGTTATAGCAGCCTTAGTTCTGTATGAAATGCTCTTACTTATGAAGTAACACAGAATGCCTTCCTTACCAGTGTGGACACATGGTAATCACAGATAAGGATGGTATCAACCTGTGTTCCCAAATCTCTCACCACAGGGTTTCATATACTGTTAATATTGTAGGGACTTCCTCAAGGGATGATAATGTATTATTTAGTGTTTATTTTTAGTCTGTAGCTTTGGCACCAATCTTCTGTCTGTGTAAGGCCTTTTTGTAGTATGTCAACATCACTGGGGGACTCAGTGATTGCCCCGAGTTTGCAGTCATTGGTGAACATGATAATCAACAGTCTATCTATTTCCCCCTTGACATCTGCAAAATGCATTCCAAATAGTAGGGAGCCCAGAACAAATCCTTGTGGTACTCTAGTGGTAACTGGTCTGCTGCTGGAGATGGAATCCCCAAATCCCTAAAAAAAACTTTCAGACTGCTTGTCTGAGATTAATGCTTAGAAAAGAAAAGTATGTACACAATGCAAAGAGAAAGACAGAGCTGCATTGCTGCAAACAATACTCATAAATGTTTGCATGAACACTCAATATTTGATCCCTCCCACTGATCATTCACAGTTGCAATCAATTAGCAACAAACACAGAGGTAGTGCCTACACTATGTTTACATCTGAAACACAAAGTCAAACATTTGAGATTCAACAATTCTATAAATCAAAGCACCACCTCATTTGCATCTTCACCATGCTCTGACACCTGAATCTACACTATAAAAATGTAACTGTGTAGCTAAGAAACTTGAAGCTGAGGGGAATTGTGTATATGGGGACACACAGAGGATTAATATTCCTTGTGATTTATCTGCACATAAAGCTTCTAATGTTGCTAAGATATTACTGCATTTTTCAAGTACATGCTAGATATGGTAACATTACAAAGACAATATATATATATATATATATATATATATATATATATATATATATATATATATATATATATATATATATCAGAAACTGAAAATGTTTATCTGTATGCACATATGCACATATTATATTTCACTCTTGGCATAAGCAAAATTATTTTTGCATACATTAGATTCACTGATAGCCTTATTAACTGTCATCACAAGTGTTACTGTTAAAGCAGGTTATCTTACAGTCTTCTATGTTATTTCATGGAAATGTACAGTAATATAGTTTCAATTTCACAGGGGTGTTATGCTTCTAAGATGGCCCATAGACACCTCCATGAGAGGTCTGGGCACAGATGGAGGTGACTGGCAATGGTATACAACTGACGTTTCTGTTTTCAATGTGTACACATTTTGTGAAAATTCTGTGAAAAGCACTTATAAGAAGTGAATTAGATTTTACAAACTGACATTTTTTTGAAGGGGTGGGAGAGCCAAGTACCATTTGTGTGTTACCAGAGCAAAACTGCATTTCAGAAGGTTGGCTTTTGCAATTGTGCAGTCATCCTGATATTTCCATGGTATGCACTATAGTACTCCATTGGTTTCCCTTGTTGTGGGCCAAACATTGGTTTGTGTGTGAGTCAGATATGGCACAAACACAACAACCTTACATCACACAACTTCTACTTACTTACATTAACAAGTAACAGTAGGCAAAGATCTGCCATTCATTCATGTTCTTAGACATTTATTTTTCTATCCAGGGTTGAACACTTAACTTTGGATCCTGCAGTTATAAGGCTTTTAAACTAGGGCTGACTCTGTCTGTTGCTAGCAGCACACAACCATTACATGGGTAAGTAAAGTTTGTGAGCATTGCCTGGCATCAATGTTACTGTATGTATGTGCATAGCATGAAGGTTTTAACCCCTTAGGTGGTGAGCGCATGTGGTACCCATTGCCTCTTGAGCAGTGCAAGGGCATATTGTGCACACCTACATCTGCCTACATTCACAGCAGCTGTTGGGACCCCACTACTTCCTCACCTGCATGCTGTTGTGGTGACCTTGCCAGTGGTGATAGAATGTGTGGACATTCCCTTGCTGCTCCTGCTGCAGCTGTTTTCTCAGGATAATGGTATGTAGCATGGTACAGATTGTGAAAATTTCAGAACATGTATGGGGATTGTACTGCAAGGCTCCCACAGATGTATCTAGGCACAAAAAACATGACTTAAGCAGCCCAAATACATGCTCTATGATATTTCTTGTTTGAGCTTATGCCTCATTATATCATTCTTCTGTTGGTGTGTGTGTGTGCATTTCTGATGGATGTCATCAGCCATGATTCCAGTGCATAACCTGCATCCCCCAGTAAATGACCCTGTGGGATACCCTCACTAGAAAACATCTGATACAGTTGTGAGTTATGCCTGATATGTGAGTCGTGATAACTGCCTGGGTTGCCAGCATGCATAATCAAGATGATTCCCTTAGCATTACACACATCCTGGCAGTTGATGGTGTGGAAGCACTTTCTATTTATGCACACTCTTCCCTGTTCTTCAGGTGATGCTTTGATTTCTAGATGTGTACAGTATATGGCACCCAGAACTTCTAGGAAGTGTGGCACAGGGTAGGACTCCTGCATAGTTGAGGTTCTGTCCAAAGGTGTGCAGGCGAAATATATGTACTCACTGCCATGTTGTAACATAGCATTCAGGGATTTATGGAGGGTCCTGGATGCTGATGCCTGTGACACCCTCAACATGTTCCCTTTTGGTTTCTGGAAGGTTCCTTTAGCTAGTATTCTAAGTGCCACACATACCTTAGTCTCTGCTAGTATTGATTCCCCCTTGGTTTGCCCTTGCTCTCAGTTGAGGTGACAGAGGTTGCAGAGTTCCTGTTGGGTGTCTCTATGTACTCTGTACCACTTATAATCTCCACATTATGCAGTCCATGGAAGATTAATTGGGGCCTAAATACCCTACTTCTTCTTGGTTGAGTTCTAGTAGCTACAGTAGACTTTGGCCTGCTGCACATACACACGAATAAGAGCAACTGCAGCCACTAACATAGTTTGTGTGTAGAAAAGTTTCTTTCACTGTATTCCAAATAGGTTTTGAAATTCACTGGGAAAGCATGCACTGAGCCTACATGATTGCTTTATAGTTTTTTTATGGTTCGTCCATCTTGGATTGGTTGATTAGCATACAGTTTAGCTGATTATACTGTTTTTAACATGCCACTGTGTTATATATTTATACATGTAATATGTTTGTACAGCTTTACATGCCATGTAGAGCCATTTACTGAATAAAAACATGTCTCACTACCATGTCTTAGCAGACCTTGTAGGCTTTATTGAATCCATGCCTGTGTGTCCTTTAGGGAAAATATAATTTTGGCTTACCCTAACATGTATTGATTTTTCATATGGAAAGCATCTAAAACCTTAATAAGATCAATGGGTCTAGTTCTTTGAGAAATATTCCATAAAGGATGTAAGACCTTGGAGATAGTCTAGGAGGTACATCTAAAATTACTCAGTGGTATATCAAGCACTTTCTAAGAAAACAGTAAATTCAAAAAGGAAGGAGGAATGAGGAGGCAAACTAAATAGATACCTGTAAGAAACTCAGTGGAAAAAGGAGTATGCAGGATATTTGTCTATTTTAAATCAAGTAGTTGATCTTAAAAAAATAGTTCATATATGAAGCTAGATAAGAAAATTGTTGTCAGCTCTCTGAAAAAAAATATTTTTATTAACATATATATATATATATATATATATATATATATATATATATATATATATATATATATATATATATAAAAAATTGTGTGTGTGTGTGTGTGTGTGTGTGTGTGTGTGTGTGTGTGTATATATATATATATATATATATATATATATATATATATATATATATATATATATATATATATATATATATATATATATATACATATATATATATGTGTATGTATATGTACATACAGTCAGTGTGTGTGTGTGTGTGTGTGTGTGTGTGTGTCTGTCAGTATTTTGTCATAAGTGCTGACTGTGCCATTTAAAAGTTTTTGTGTTCTTTCCATAGTTCTTAATTCACTGCCCTCAGATTAATGTTTATCCAGCTCCATTCTCTATGCTTATGCATTAATCATCTTTAATTCCATAAGAAATTAGCTATTGTATGACACTAAACTCCAATAATTCTAATGTAGATAGATAGATAGATAGATAGATAGATAGATAGATAGATAGATAGATAGATAGATAGATAGATAGATTGATACACATACAAATACCTTAGTATCTACTTGGCTCTTCCTCTTTGCTAATCACATTAATCTCTTCAAGGCTAAAATCTACCACTTTGTATTAGACTTTTACAAAATATCTAAAGTTCTTACCCTACAAGCTCATGAGACAGAATGGTAAAGATATTCTCCTTACTCCAACATAATATGATCTTCCTACCAACTCTTCTGCCTAAAATCAAAAAGTACTATGATTCCTTAGTGGCTGTATATGTAGGTTCACTCTGTTGTTTCTGAGACATGAACATGACTGTAAAATCCTTTGTCCGCTGCCATGTTACCTCACATTTGATCAAAAACTTTAAGACTTTCCGTAATTTTTCTTCTTAGTCTTGTATACAAGGTCGTCAAACTAAACCACTCTTTTCAAATGGGTTCTAAACTTCATTTTTGAGTTGTATTTCATAATCTTCAGATTCAAAATGACTTTGACCCACATCTCTGCAGGCAGCAAAATCTCCTTGTTTCTTGTGATTGAAATTTTTTTTTATTGTAAAGCAGTGAATGAATTATCTTCTGAAGTTACAGTAGTAACGCTTTTAATGACTTCTACTTTAGAATTAAATATTTTATAAAAGAAAGGATCTTCTTTTACTCTTCACTAATTTATGTTTTGTTTCATTATTATTTCATGAAATTTTGGGATACTTAAAAGTACTGACTCCCTGCTGTCTCCTTTTGTGGAATGAACTAATTACAGTATCCTGCAAGGGAAGCTCAAAACTCTGAAGGCACTGACAAATTTTATGAGCAGGACAGCTCTGTGCTGTTTATAACTATGACATCTATTTCTTTATTGTTCTTTATTGTCATCTTAATTCTGGTGCTAGTTTGCTTTTTTGCTACATATATAAGTCCCTATATATATATATATATATATATATATATATATATATATATATATATATATATGTAGAGAGAGAGAGAGAGGAACGAGAGCGTTGCACTTTATGATTTTGTTATTCTGTGCTACACAAACTTTATAACTTTTGACATGTATTCTTTTCATACTACATGCATGCATTTTTAATTGGATTTTATTCCTATAATTGTTTATAGTTATGTACAAAATGTTTACTCACATTTTTGGAAATGTTTAGATTCAGCCCTTGTGAGTCTGGGAAATAACTGAAATGAATCCATTGTGAATCAATCCACAACCCACTCAACAAACAAACAATCCAATAATTAAAATATATGAATCCATCCATTCATTCATCCATTCATCCATCCATCCACAATCTCTTTTTTCCATTTTTTCCATGGGGTCGGGGTTTCACTTTAACAGTGACAATCATCTATAGCCAAGGTAAAATAAATATAGGAAAATATGTGACAGACGAGCTGTGATAACTTTTATAGAGATGTAGAGATAATTTAAATGCTTTCCTGGTTGTCAGAAATTCCATAAATTCAATAAGTTAACAATACCAAGACATAACTTAAAAATAAAATATCTAGCGTAGTTGAACCCAACATCATAAGCTATATTTCCTAGCCATTTCTAGCCATGAATTATATATATGTCAAGTTTTCTCTGTTCTTACTTGACTGAAAAAAAATGCTGGTATTGTACAAAAACAATGATTTTAACATCAGCATACCTTGTAAAACCTACTTTAAAATACTGAACTCCTTTCCAGTAAGTATTCTAAGATATTTCCTATCCGCCTACACAGCTTGTCGACAGCTCAGACTTTGCTGGCTGACCCAAATTCTGTGAAGGAGTGATGAGCAACCCACAACTTTAGTGCCAGTGATAAGTAACAAAATAGTGCTGGAAATAATGTTAATATAGCAATAACCCACGCCTGGGTGTGGGTAATGCTGGATTTACCCACGGTTGGCGTGGTTCGCCCGAGGGACCAAACAAAGCCAACCGTGGGTAAATTCAGCATTACCCACACCCAGAAGTGGGTTATTGCTATTATACCATGACATTATTTAAGAAAAGAAACTATTACTTTTCTTAAATAATGGCATAGTATAATGCCTGTTTACTGCCCTTCCACAGATGTCTGGCATCCACGACAGTTCTGATGTACTGCGAACCTGTACAGTACATCAGAGTTGTGGCAAAAGCAACGGAGAAAGCAAAATCTCCATTGCTTTTTTTTACTGTGCTATGTTAAATGGGTTTAACATAGCGAGACAGCTTTAAAATAAGTAACGGAGATGTCTGTTGCTTATTTTAAAACTGTCTCGCTATGTTAAACCCATTTAACATAGCAAAAAAGCAACGGAGATCTTGCTTTCTCCATTGCTTTTTTAAAATGTCTCGCTATGTTAAATGGGTTTAGCATAGCGAGACAGCTTTAAAATAAGCAACGGAGATCTCCATTGCTTATTTTAAAGCTGTCTCGCTATGTTAAACCCATTTAACATAGCGAGACAGTGTTTTAAAAGTAGAGTTATACTAATGGAAAAAAGTCCGGGCGACCGGACCTTTTTTCATTAGTATAACTCGATTTACAATGTGCATGCTGGCCAATCAGCGTGCACGTTTTGGGGGGGTCATGGTATAATAAACAATTGTATATGTGTGTAACAGAGAAACAGTGTCACATTTATTTTTAATAATTTTCCTCTTACTGAATTTTCTGTTCACAAATAAAAGCACATTTTAAGACTCTAGGAACATGCACCTGCTATCTCTCTGATCATATTACTTAACCTCTTCATTCCTTCCACCTACATACCTTGCTCTGACTTTATTTGATTGTGATTCTTTCAAAATGCCTACTCATTTCTACTCTGTGTGTAATACATGTATGTGTTTTTCCCTCACTCTGTATATGATGTCATTTTTCTGTCGCCTTTATTCCCCTCAAGTCAACTATGATATTAACTTTGTATATAATGCATGCATTTATATTGCATTTTGTCATTCACTCTGAATGTAATTCATGCATCTTGCGTGTTTCTCCTGAAATGAGATTACAATGGGTCCAATGGGATCAGTGTTTTACCCTGGTTAACAAATTCAAAATAAAGTAAATAAAATATCATCACTTACATGGAAACATTAACTCATATGGTCTCATAGCAGTGCATAAAGCTTAGAAGATAACATTCAAAAAATAATTACTGGTCATACCTGGTATTTCCTGATGAACCTAAATTTCATCTGAAGAATAATTACATATTTCTAAGTCATTCTTCTTATGCAGTTCTTTGCTATGTGTTATTTAATGTTGTGCTACCTAGCAGTTCTTACTATCTTGCCCTCTTAGTTCTGTGTTTTCATTTCAGTCAATTATTTTCTCCACAGCTTGAAATGAATGCCTTTTAGCCCACTCAGGTCCACTCAGCAAAGTGATGAATGAGTGGGGAAGAGAGCAGAACAAGCTTTATAATAACTGCCAGCCTACCCTTGGGAGGAATACTTAAGCTGCCGTTTCAAGTCATGAAGCCTAGCCTTTTGGAGTATTGTAATTATTGCAAAAATAGCCTCCTTTGGGATATCAGGTAATCACTACAGTGTGCTTCATTCTACAAAGGAATTTACTGATTAAGGAATGCTGAGAAACACTTCCCTTTTAAATTGCTTTTAAATAAGCATATTTTATGGAAATGAATTATGACTGGCTCAGTCCACTTCTTTTTGTACAAAGGGAGCTTGTAAGAAAATGCTGAATCTTACAGAAATAAGATCAGCAACTAGATTTGAAATTTAGTATTCATATATTATTCAGAGTAATTGCTGTTCAACACTTTTTCTTTAGATTGGAATAAAAGCCTTTATATACAGATCTATATAAATGATTTATAATTCCTGTGCACAAATATATGCTTAGTAAGAGCTATGTAAATTTTAGCAGCATAACCTATTTTTGCTTTAGCAGTTTTACAGTTTACCATTGCAGTGTGTGTTACATTTGGTAGTGTCTTCATAGCATAATATTTTGTGCATGAAATGCAAGTAAATGCATGTTTTAAACTATATAAAGCTGCAATGCCTCATATACTTAGGTGGTTCCTTAAACCTAATATTTTCAAGTTAACTAGTTTAGGAAACGAAGGACAAAGAATGAAAGGAAAGCCATTCAATTGTTGACAGCAGCCTCTATTTTCAGCATGAGCTTCAGTGATGAGGCATGCTGTGCTGTGAGAGCATATAATGATGTATGTGAAACATCTTCTCACAGATCAGATAAAATGTGGACCATCATGTGGAATATCACATGCCATCCAACATGTTGCCAGCCCACGTAGGCGGTACAAAAGCAGCTCAGAAATAAAATATGAATAAAAACTAGTATGTGAGTCAAAGAAACCAATAGTGCACGCCAAGCTCAGGTTTGTACACAATGTCAGTAGTTCAAAGATCACAGTTAGTATATTTACAACACCTGCTCTCAACATTCAATAACCATTGCATGGTCACCTGAGCCACATATGTGCCCTGGTATGTAAAAGTATTTATTGGCAGACACGCATGTCCAGACAAATGTAAAAGCATTTATTGATAGACAGACACACATGTCCACACAAACTTGTTTTTCTTTTTCTGGGCCAAAAATATGTGCTCACTGAATTTCAGCATATCTGTATGAGCAGATATACACTGACATATGTTGCAAATGTGGCAGAAATGATATCATAATGACATACAATGTCTCAAAAGAGTCCCTGGTTTAGTAGTGGTACCAATTTACCGCAGTGTCCATGAAGCTGCCTTTCTAGTGCACAGGATGATCACATCTTAGAACGTGCCCATGCGCTAATGTCATGGTTCCAATATGAGGAAGTAATGAAATGCAGTGAGAAGAAGGTTCACTGCCATGCAGAATGAGGTATGCAAATCACCTTGTTTCTTTACTGCATGTTGTAATGATGTTCAGCAATTAGTGTCTCATTAAAATCAGTACACCATATGAGCCCTACCTTTGAACAGGGTTGTATACCCCATCAGTGCATGGGTAATATGTGATGCCTTGCAAAGACTATTAAAAAGCAAATCAGAAGTGTATGGAGTCTAAACCTGTCCAATGTTCCCCGCTAATACACATCTTAGAAATATAAGCTTTCCCATAATATGAATAACTGTGACTCACATAGCTGTGTTATTCATTCATGAAATAACCGCTATTTGAGCATTGCCACTAATTGATGCCAGGCAATAGAGTTCATATATCATATTCTTCAGTGCAATCAATGCATATAGGCATCATATTATAATGTAAACTTGAATGAATAAATTAATTTGGAGCTATATGCAAGTATAAGCCTTGATGTTTTTTTCTTTTTATCTCTCATTATCATTTCATTTCACTGAGTACTGAACCTCTTGGCTGACAACTCTGACTGTCAAGCTACGCCATATACTGCCCCAACAAGATAGATAGCAGAGGCCAGCTGCTCAAATCACTGCTCTCTTGCTCACTGTGGTATACTATATGTGACAGGCAGCAGTGCCATCCCTTCCATGACTGTTTCACAAGATATAAAATGCAGTATATTGCATCCACAGAGTTACTTATTTTTTTTGAAGCTCAACCTTTTATTTATTTATTTTTAGAAAATGGAACCTTTACTTTGCAGTGTTTATTGATGAATTCAAAACACACACACACACACACACACACACACACACACACACACACACACACACACTCACACTCAAATATAACAGTCTTGGCAATTTAACTATAATAATACTGTAAGAAATCTTTATTTTATTGATTATTGAATTGTCTGTTATCGTGTTTTAGTCTTACTTTATAGTAGTAAAATAAAAGAAACAGCATAATGTTGTAAAACACAACATTTCAAATGAGATTGTAATATAGTCGGTTTAATTTAGTACATATAAGACTCAAAAATATTTCATTCAGTACTTATCAGCTATCAAGCTTTGCTTCATCTATTCAAAAAAAATGAAAGAAAAAAAGAAATTCTACAAACTGAATGTTAGTTTTAACTACCTAGCCTTCTATGTTAATTATATGGTTGTAATTACTTATACACAGCTTAGCTGGATCATTGACTGTTTTGACTATTTTAACTGAATGTATGTATCCTTGCAAGGAATGCACTCATATTTTTAACAGATTAAAATGGTCATTAAAATAGTCAGTTTCATCATTGTATGTCCTGTGTGTGGAGTTGGGCTGAAGTGTATGGCAAAACAATGTATTCCCTTTTTGTCAGCAGTTTGCCACTGCATTAGGATTGGGAGCTCAGCAATCCCTGGCTAGGGGAATATTCCTTTCCCTGAGGAATGTGTGATCTTGGAGTTGGTATATGTAAACAGCAATGATTGTGGAGGCACAGCCTTCTACATGGGAGTGTTGTTTATTTTTTTATTTTTTTTTTAAGTAATAATTGTATGCACTGAGACGCAATCCTGGGGCATGTGTATTTGGAAGTTGATGTTTCCATTTTTGATACAGAGTGGTTTACATTTAAAATGTTGACATTCATGTTAGTCAACCAATTGAAAGTCAATCATACATATACATATATATTTTTCGAACAACAGAAAGCATAGACCCACTTCATCAAAACTGCACTTAAGAGAAAGCGCATTTTCATGTAAATCAGTTTACCGAAGGCCGGTACAATGGGGATAAGGAAATATACCCTTTTCCCCACTAAAGTGTGATCTCAGAGTTAGTATGCATAAGTAGCGTGGGTGTGAGGGGTGCTGGCCCCCAGCAAAAATGTATTTCACTTTGCTGGACATACCTCTGCTACTTATATAAACTAACTCCGAGATCACACTATAGTAGGGAAAATAGTATATTTCCTTATGCCCACTGTACTGTGCTTTGATTAACTGATTTACGCAAAAGTGCACTTTTGTTGAAGTGGGTCTCAGCTTTCTGTTGTTTGAAAAAGTGTGTTTTCAAACAACAGAAGTAGACCTATATATATATATATATATATATATATATATATATATATATATATATATATATATATATATATATATATATATATATATATATATATATATATATATATATATATATATATATATATATATATATATAAACAAGTCAGTGTACAACCAATAAAGCAACGAGCAGGATGGCAGGATGTACGTATATGCTATAAAGAAACACAAAAGATATACAGCACCCACATTGAAGCTTTAATTAACTTTTAATGTACAAAACACACTACATGGAACACTAGCAAGAAATTTGAATTTTTGCAAATAAAATTAGTTCATAAACAATGGAAAATTGTTAGAATCAGTAAATGATAGCTAAGCATATGGCCAATGAATATGAAATATTAAGAAGATATTTATACACAAATACAAAAAACTAGTCTTAATATAGTGACACCAATATTAAGGGTTAGATGTTTTGAAGTAATGTCAGGAATGGAATTGACAGGCATCTGATATTTGTAATAGGTTTTCTAAGAGGGGATATAATTGTGTCAATGTTCTTAAAGCTAAAAGTAAGGCAGCTATTCAAATAAGACAAAATTTGTTGAAGTATATGGAACAAAACAAAACTGATGGTTCTGAATGTTTTGGGATTGTTAACACTTATGGCAATAATTTATTTAAAATTAGAGATGTCAATAAATATTGGCCCATATTAAGCAGTGACATGTTTTATAATAATAAAGTTCCAGAAAGACACTGTTACTGATATAGAAGGAGAAAACTATTGTTACTAATCTGTCAGGTTTTAAAGATCCATATGTTGACATTTCCTGACAAGCATTTTTGGGTATAAACCTTCTAAATGTTACCCTTGTGGCAATGTTTTTTGTAAACATGATATAAAAACTAACCCCGGGATTCATGAAGCTTGTGCCAGGTGCAAGCATAGCATCGACGGTCTAACACCAAAGATGGCCACTGAGCGATTCAGGTACGAGCTGTTTCCACATGCACTACCTGTATCCGCTGCATCCGCACAACTCCCGAGCCTTGTATGCTAATTACCCCATGTGCAGCAGTGTAGCATGCAAATGAAGGTATGTAGCAATTCAGGAAGTGGTGCAGGCATAGTGTAACCATGCAGAAATGTAAACCGTAGAAAACGATTTACATTTTTGCAAATATAAAATCGGAGCCATGACAGCCAAACAAACACATGTTTATATTGTTAATATATGCCAGTGGCTAAATATATAGCCACTGGCATAAAAAAAACATGTACAAAATATAAAATTAACAATTAATATATATAGTTGCACTATCACGACATGGAAGCGCAGGGCAGTGGTGCACAAAGGGGATCGCAGGAATATATAAAAATATAGAATAAAACCGCAATGAAACACATATCACGATTTCCCCATAATAGTCAATGGCAGGCATGCTACACCATACTTATGGCGCAAGCATTGCTAAGGGGCAGTGACAGTGTTATGCGCAGTAGCTAGGAATTAGTAGACAATGCCATGCAAATGAGAAGAGTAAGAGTGAATCACAGATTCCCCACTGGTGTAAGGATGCATTTCACAACATAGCATTATAATACCGAGGTGTGCCCTTGAGATAAAGATGACATCAAGAGAGGGGGTGTCGCCATTGCTGCAAGCACATTGGAGCATTGCTAAACTAGTCTGCCCCTAGCTAGGCAAAGCTGCAGGATAGGGGTGTGTCGAATATGCCATAGCTATGCTTAGCTAAGAGTAAACAAGGTAACCTAATATGCATGTGAAAGGAGATGAAAACGCTCGTAAACCCAGTAAATGGGTATGCACGGCGTGCACAATAGCTGAAACAGGAAGGATATAGGAAAGAAATAAGGAAATGCTGCAGCAGTGAAATTGGAGTACAAATGACTAATTAACACCTAGGAGCCTGCAGCGGGCCATTGACAACAGCTAACAAGGCTGCAAGCAGCTAACTGCAGAACAGGGAAGGGGAGGGGCTGTACTGCAAAGAAAACAGTAGAGGGTCAAAGCAGAACAAATCCGATAAGCAGTATATCAGCTACAAGGTACATTTTGCCATGACTGGGTAGGGAAAGTACAAAACAAAAAAGATGGCAGGTGGATGCATGCCTGATAATGGGAGGGGATCCAGGTCTAAAAGTGAATTAAAGGTCAACAGATTAATCAAGGCAGGCAAGTAGATCTCTACAGTAAAGGTCCCACACTTGCAGTACTCATTGCAAAACCCATAATTAAGACACGCTGCAGCTGAAATAGCTCATACACACCCACTGTCATCAGCAGCATCCATAGCACAATACTACAAAGTGTGAAAGCACCTCACACACATTTGTGTATTCCCATAGACTCTGCACCAGTGGTGTATACAGACGGGGAACTTTTATTATGTATGTTATGTATGTTTATTATTATTTTATTTTATTTTAGCATGTTAACATAATTTGAGATGATTTCAGTGTTGCGAAAGACAATGTATATTAACTTTATTGCTTTAAGAAGGCGTGGTATGCATTGAGGTTTCTTTTGGCGCCAAATTCAACTAAAAGTTTATTTAAGGACTGAGTCATCAGTATGTTTAAATGTTTAAATACTTTCTGAAGAAGTTTTACTATTAGTGAAATGAAAAACGTTTATTTTTAAGTGCGTTTAAAAGTCATTAAAGTGGGAGTTTTTCTGTACGAGCGTGTTTATCCTGGTTCCTTTTTCACAACTTTTATTATGTACATGTTAGGGGCTGCCATAGCTTTGATCCACCAGCATGTGTTGAAAACTCAAGGTGGTGTGGAGGATGATGCTCAAAATCACCTCAGGCACCAGAGGAAGAGGAGAGTGTTCAGACCCAGGATAACCTACCAGGTGCTACATGATCTGGAGATAGTAGAGCATTACAGGGTGGACAGGGACATCCTACAACAACTTGTGGAGCTGTGCCGGCCACGCCTAAGAACCAGAACAAACAGAGGGGAACCCATCCCAGTGGATACGAAGGTATGTGTAAGCCTGTGAATACTAGCTACAGGTACCTTTCAAAGACCAACTGGGGATATCATGGGGATCTCACAGGCATCAGTATCCAGGGTACTACACCAGTTTCTGGATGCCATGTTACCACATGCCAATGAGGACATATACTTCCCCCCCAAATGCAGGAGGTGTTGGCCAGCAATATGCGTCTTTTCAACTGTGTGGCAGAATACCCAGAGGTACTGGGTGCAACAGACTGCATGCACATACACATCAAGTCACCACCCGGTGAGTAAGGTAGGCGCTACATAAACTGCAAGGGATTCCCCTTCATCAACTGCCAGGTCATGTGCAATGCCCAGGGCATTATCATGGATGTGTGTGCTTGCAGTCCTGGAAGCTATCATGACTCCCACATCTGGCATGCCTCACAGCTGTATCAGTTATTTGCCAGGGGGGGACATCCCAAATGGCAACCTGATGGGGGCTGCTGGCTATGCACTGGAACTGTGGATGATGACTCCCATCAGAAATGCACACAAACCCATGCAAGAACGCCATAATGAGGCACACACACAAACCAGAATCATCATATAGCATGTGTTTGGAATGCTGAAATCATGGTTCCATTGCTTGGACATATCTGGTGGAGCCTTGCAGTACTCTCCAGGCACATGTGCCCACCTCTTCATAGTGTGTGCCATGCTACACAATATGGTCCTGTGGAAACAGCTGCAGCAGGGACAGAATGGTGAAGGCCCTCACATCCCACCACCAATGCCAAGGGCCCCACAGACACAGAGGTACTCAGACCATGAACACCCTAAGCCAGCCCCAGTAGGCAGACGGAGCATGCCCAGTATGCCCATGACTTGGCAAAGAGGGAACATATAGCACACACACTGACAGTGAAGGCACCTAGGGAATGGCACCCTTTTCCACCTGCACACAGAGTAAAAATGGATGGCTGTTAAATAAAATTAAGAATTCAATACACTGGATGTTCAGGTTAAAAAGTTTACTAGTGTACACCAGGAGGCAAAAAACGTACAAGTACAGATTTTTGTCTAACATAAAACAGGAAGTGTACAGATTTTATACTCTTTACATTCAAGTTGTGCCCACCTTACTGACGTAGTATGTCACAGGGCATCTACATCACTTTAGCTTACAGTCCTCTATTCATAAAAACTGCTGATGCTGTATATTTAAAAAAAAGTTTTCCTCTGGTAACAATACGACCTTGCTATCCACCTGGTCAGACATAATGTCCTTCTGTAAAGTTACTTCTGCAAGGTTTCATATCAGTTCGAATACAATAGCAGATTCAGTTTTTAATACACATCTTTGTTCACTGTTATACTTTCCCACCAGCTGCATGCTATCTTAGTAACACGTATACAAGGCCAAATCATCCCAGCAGGAAAGAGCAGAAGATTTCATTATTTCACATATTCAATTTCCTGACCCAGCAGATAATCACTTGTGAAAAGCATAAACATTAAAACTTGCTAAGCTAGCATCTGCCAGGGTCGGAGGTCAGTTTGCTTCAAGCCACACTGCAGTTTCAAAACTACTTGCATTTACACATGAATTAATCCTTTCCGTTATATGATTAATAGAATAAAATGCATTACATACTACTTTGTTTTTAAACTAGTATTTCACATATATTTAAATACACATTTTTCTAACATTTTCCCTCCTATTAATACTTTTTATTCTATTTTGAAGTATGTATAATATCATTTCATCTCCCAACCTCTTCCATTAAGGATTTTCAGCTAGGTGAGTCATTCAATCTATACTTCAGAAAAAATGTCATCTGAGATCAATTTTTCAAGCTCAATATCTTGATACAAGGTTTCAGTAACAGATACATCAATAAAATCTTTGATTAGTCTTTTCATGCAGGGAATTCCACAGCAAACACATGCTCCTATTAGGAGTATACCCACACAAATGGCAATCAGAATATTCATTAGGATGGAACCCCAACCCCCAAACAGATTCTGGAAAAAGTTTGTCAGTTGGTTTGGGCCTGGTTCAGTCATGGCTGATACTTTCTGAATTACCTCTATGTGGTTATTAATTTCATGCCTGTTGTCAGGTATGTACGCACAGCATTCTTCTTTAATAAGCACACATGTACCACCTCTCACTGCTAGGGTGAAGTCAAGAGCCATTCGATTTTGTAGCACAACAATTCTCATTGCATTCAGTTCATCAGTCATCAGTTCTAGGGCAGAAAAAGTTGCATTACTCATTACTTCGAGAAGTTTCGACAACTTCCTCAGCTCCCAGATCGATTTGACTGCTCCATATGCTGGGAATATTCCTGCCCAAGATATAACACTGGCAGTCAAGTCCATATGAGTCAATTTACTTTTGTCTTTCATGCCATTATGGTCTTTCCAGCCAGCTTCGATTCTTCCAACTGGATTATTGCTGTTTGAAGCACATCATTATAACACATCATTGAATTATACATATATATATATATATATATATATATATATATATATATATATATATATACTTTTATGAGTACAGTAATTAGTTTTTTATTACAAGGCATTTGATTCATAATAATATATATTGTTCTGCATTTAAATGTATTTATATTTATATAATCGGGAATCAAATTATTGTATTTTGATTCTCTAAATGTCATGTATTCCAAGTTCATTTACATTCATTCATATTCATGAGCACTGTTGAATAGATTTTCATTGGTTATTTCAAATGAATGGTCAGTATATATATATATATATATATATATATATATATATATATATATATATATAGATGTTGATCACTGTAGTACTTGTCTGATGAAGTCTGATTTATGTGACGAAAAACGTGGTGTTTGTCAAATGTTTAACATTTCTTAAAGCTGGTATCAAGTTTTCGGTTGTCCGGTGAATTTTGTCCTCACACAGTGCATTTTTTTGTTTACTGCATACTCTACTAGATTCTTTCCTGTAGGGCCCCTTCTGCAAGAGCCGTCCATGTAATATGTCACCTCGGCATCATCCAAGGGCATATCTGTAAGATCTTGTTTAGGCAAGGCTAACTGTTCAATTTCCTGCAGGCAGCTGTGCAGTGTGCCATCCGCAGGAATTGGAAGTAATGTTGATAGATTTAATGTCGTACATCGTTCAGTTGTCATATGAGGTTGGCTCAGCAGTATAGTCATACATGAAAGATGTCTAGCAGGAGAGAGGTAGGCTACTTTTTCTTGCAATAAAATTATTGCGACTGCATGAGGCAATCTCAATGTGAGAGGGTGGAATAACACCACTGAGGCCGAAGCCTGTACTGTCATTGCAGCTGCAACTACTGCCTGTACACAGTGAGGCAAAGATCATGCCACTGGGTCTAACTGCGATGAATAGTAGGCTATGGGGCGTTGCTTATCCCCATGTTGTTGCATCAGCACTGACGTCATATATCCTTTCTTGTAGTCTACGGTCTGAAAGAACCGTTTGTGATAATTTGGGAGTCCTAAAACTAATGAAGAAGCTATCAACTGCTTCAACCTGCAGAAAGCCATTTCTGCTTCAGGTGTCCATTGTAAAATATCTTGTGCTGCCATTGGAGTCTTATATATCAAGTCAGCCAGTGGAGCAGATCCCAAAGCATAATTTGGTATCCAACTCCGACAAAAATTAGTTGTATCCAGGAAGGACATCATTTCCTTCTTGGTTGCTGGTTTGGGTGCTTGCAAAATCACTGTTTTCCTTTCTTCATCTAATATTCTACCTTTGTTGGATATCACATATCCTAGGTATCTAACTTGTTTTCTCCAAAGTTGTAACTTGCTTTTGTTTACTTTGTGCCCTTGTGCCGCTAAAAACTTCAATAATGCTACAGTATCCTCCCTGCATTGTTGCTGGGTGAGGGCTGCTAGCAAGATATCATCTACGTTAAATAGAATCTGACTTCCTCCCGGTGGGGTAAATCCTGCCAGGTTGCTAGCTATTTCTTTGTTGGGCTCTCACAATATCCCTGTGGTAGTCGAGTATAGGTATACCTTTTACCCTGAAATGTAAATGCAAACCAATATTGACTATCAGGATGTATAGGTATCAAAAAGAAAGCATTACTAATATCTACCACAGAGAAATATTTTTGTTGTGGCTTTAAATCGTTTAACAAAGTATGTGGGTCTGGCACCGTAGGTGCTCTAGGTATTACTGCATTATTTACCGCTTGTAAATCTTGAACCATCTGCCATTCCCGTTTGCTTTTTTAACAGGAAATAGGGGTGTATTACATGATGAATCAGGAGATTCTACCAGTACTCCTTCATTGAGTAATGCTGCTATTATAGGCTTGATTCCTATTTCTGCATCTTTTCTCAAAGGGTATTGTCTTTTCTGTGGTCTAAATGCTGATTTTGGTGTAATTGTACCTGGTCCTGCTATTCGAATAAGTCCTACATCTGACTTGCCTGTTGACCAAACAGTTGTAGGAATTTCACATAAGGCTTTTTCTTCTTCTTCTAATAAAAATGCTAATCATTTGTCCTCGCTAGATTGCAAGTGTACAGCTGGATGTGTCTGTGTTAACCAATTCAATTTTTGTTTCTGTATCCCTTGTTCTGACAGTTCTAAGTCAGTCTGTTTCTCCCATCTTGTCACCTTTTCTTCTAAGTCTGCCCATTTTACATTTTTCTTCTTTGTCAAGCTGACATGTGGTAATCGATTTGATCTGTACAATGCAAGGAATTCTTGAGGTAATGAACAGCTAACTACACTGTTCCCCTCAGTATCCCAGTACAAAGTACGCAATACTAATCTAGTTGCACAATTTCTGAACAATTCTTGCTCATACTCTCTATCAGGTCCTGGTGTAGTACAGTAGTACAGAGTACAGTGTAACAAATGCTGTCGATCAGTGTCAAGGGAGGGGGCTTTACTGATGGCTATGTTCATCAGTTCCTCGGTTACTGCCCCTGGTCCAGTCATGACTAGGTCCTGGCTGTACCAGTAAAAAGTTTCACCCTCCGATCGCACTACAAAGGTATCCATTTGTCTCCGCGCCTCCATACCTTGTACAGTTGCAACTACTGCTATGCCAAATATCTGCATAAGGTCCCTGCCCAATAGGTTCACTGGACACTTTGCAGAAACAACAATTTTACTTCTCTGGGTCATACCTGAAACAGGGTCAGTTATTGCTATATCATGGGAAAGTGGTTCCCTGTATAGTTGTCCATTTGCGGCTTTTACCAGTATATAATCAGGTGATTCGGAATGTTCTGGTAAATTGGAGGGGTATATCAGGGTCCGTGACGCTCCTGAGTCACACAGGAATTTGACTTCCCTTCCCTCCACCAGGAGTGTAACTTCCAGCTTCGTATCTGCTAAGTAGAGCTCTAAACTCAATAATGCTAAATCCAAGATTTCACTTTCTTCATTCTCCATATCTGCTTGCACTTTCTCTATTCCTTCTATCACATTTACATTTGTTTTTTGTTTATTAACTTTTCCTGATGATTTCTGACTTTTGCATGATGTATCTTCGCTATCATATAGTCAGTCCTCATCTCCCTTATCTTCTGTAATTACCTTTATGTTCTGCTTACAATCTCTTGCTAGATGTCCCTTTTTCCCACACTTGAAGCATTCACCTCTCTTTTTCCTCTCTTCAAAATCTTCTGATGGTTTGTCTGACTGTTTATTTCCCTGGGCATTCTTTTTGCCCTTTTTACCTGACTGTAACCCAAATACTTCAGCTCCATCTTCAGCAGTGAAGACTTGCGCCTTCTTATTCTTTTTGCTATTGAAATGTCTTTCAGCATGTCTGGCATATTCAAGTAAGACTTGTAGCCTACCTGTTCGATGGTCTATCATATGCTTCGTAATGAAGCTACTAATAGGTGCAATGCAACCTTTCAAAAATGCATTTTTCAATTGTTATTCATATGGGGAATCAATCGTTTGGTTCTCAGGAACCAACATACCGCTATGATTATTAAAACATTCTAATAATCTAGCATAGTACCCATCTACTGTCTCATTTTCCTGTTGTATGCATTGATTAATGCAAGTCCAGTCTGCTCTAGGTTTCCATTTCTCAGAGATTCGGTCTGTAAGACCTTTCACTCTGTTGTCTAATTCTGCATCACTATGTGGGAGTGGTTTGAGCTCTGCATTAAGAGGATTCCAGGTGCCACAAATCATATGCCAATCTGGACCTAAAATTTGTCTTACTACTATTTCTACTTCTTCCCCATTCAAGTGGTAACTCAACCTCATGCCTTGTAAATCTTCTAAAAATTTCGTAAAATTAACTTTCGGATGGGGGATTCCCTCAGTAGCTTTCCGGATATCCTCCGGTGTCCATGGTCTATATACCAAGAGTGTTGGGTCCTGCCCTTCCTGTCCTGCCTGAGGATTTGGAACCTCTATAAGTGGGTATATTTCTTCCTCACTCTCATCCTGTAGGTTTCTCTCTATTTGGTATGATTCAGCGTCCCTATGTATTTTACGTGTCCGGGAACTAGTTTCAATAGGATCTCTAACAAATGGTTGTGGTCTTGCTGAGACTTCAGGATAATGCAGAGGCAGACCAGCCTGTCCACTCGCTTCATATCCTGAAAAGGGTAAAGGAGGGGGCAAGGGAGGAGGAGGAGCTGTTGCTATTACTAAGTTATTATCTTTTTTGTCTAAAAATAATGTTTTCGAATTTTTAATCTTCTGTTCTCTACAATTTGCTTCCTCAGTCCACCTGTGCGCCTGAGGAATGCCTAATTGGCGTTGCTTTTTTGCCTGACCTCCCGCATCGGATTTAAGTTGCTTAAGGAGTTTAACTAGTGAAGTTTTATCTTGTTTACCATCAAATTCATATTTGTTAACCCATTTCGTATAATACCTAACATTATCGGAACGTTGTGATTGCATGTATTTTGCGTCTTCGGTTAGGGGCGGATCTCACGATATTTTAGTGCACTGATTTCCCACGGTAAAAGAAAATGTTATGTAACCCTTCTTATCACGTGATATCAAGTTCTCAGTTCCTTTTCACAGTTTATCTAGAATAACTGCCTACCTTATTCTGTTACCCTGATCTATGACCAAATATACAGTACTTCCTTTTGTCCCTGATCTGCATAACAAATCTTGACAACAATATACTGTAACCTAGTCCCTGATCTAAAACAGAAAAAAGGCAAAATCTTCCTAACAGAGCCTCTGGTATTGAGTTGTCCAGTATCTGCTCTTCGGCCACAGATCAGAAAGTGGCCAGCCTCTTTAAACGACAATTCAGTCGGAGGTCTTTTCATCCAAGAAGAACCATTTCGGTAACTTCTCCTGTGCAGTATTCGACCACCGGTAGACTCTGATCTGCAGCAGTCCGAGGGAATTCCGGCTAAGAAGGACCAAACTGTTAAATAAAATTAAGAATTCAATACACTGGAGGTTCAGGTTAAAAAGTTTACTAGTGTACACCAGGAAGCAAAAAATGTACAAGTACAGAATTTTGTCTAACATAAAACAGGGCGTGTACAGATTTTATACTCTTTACATTCAAGTTGTGCCCACCTTACTGACGTGGTATGTCACAGGGCATCTACATCACTTTAGCTTACAGTCCTCTATTCATAAAACTGCTGATGCTGTATATTTAAAAAAAGTTTTCCTCTGGTAACAATACGGCCTTGCTATCCACCTGGTCAGACATAATGTCTTTCTGTAAAGTTACTTCTTCAAGGTTTCATATCAGTTCGAATACAATAGCAGATTCAGTCTTTTAATACACATCTTTGTTCACTGTTACACTTTCCCACCAGCTGCATGCTATCTTAGTAACGCATATATAAGGCCAAATCATCCCAGCAGGAAAGAGCAGAAGATTTCATTATTTCACATATCTAATTTCCTGACCCAGCAGATAATCACTTGTGAAAAGCATAAACATTAAAACTTGCTAAGCTAGCATCTGCCAGGATCGGAGGTCAGTTTGCTTCAAGCCACACTGCAGTTTCAAAACTACTTGCATTTACACATGAATTAATCCTTTCTGTTATATGATTAATAGAATAAAATGCATTGCATACTACTTTGTTTTTAAACTAGTATTTCACATATATTTAAATACACATTTTTCTAACAATGGCACACACTCAAGACTACCTGTAAATTGTCATGCATAGGCAGTCAACTGTGTGCATCCAACATAGGCAACCCTCAACTATTGCACACACAACTGCCATTGGCACAAGGTAAATCAACACCTGAACAGGAAATTAAGCTATCAGCATATGCAGATACTGTATGTATAGAATCGTAGGTAGGTACTTGGCCAACTGCCAGAGGCCATTTGTAAGCCTAGCCAAAGTGTGTCAGCTTTTGTCACCCCATTGATTCATTAACAGTCCCTCTGTGGAGCACAGCCAATGGCAGGATCCATGGGGTGCATCTACTGTTCCTCATCCACTCTTCAAGGTTTCTCTTGCAGACTGTTAGTGAGGGGCTCTGTATAATGTAGTTAGGGATGTTGTTCCAAAGTATGGGGATTATCTGTGACAGGAAGCTGTCCCTCCAGCATCTTCTAGTTATTGTTGTGGCAAGGTTCAGCTCACTACAGTGTGTGGCTCACTGTAACATGGATTCCCATAGGTGGAGCATATCCATCAAGCCTGAGTTCGACATGGCTGTGTTGGTCAGTGGAGATCATCTCTGAGTAAATGAGATGCCACTGAGTAAAGCAGGAGTTTATTCATTCTGGCTGCATAGACCATATGTTGGAGGCCAGTATTCCCCTTGACAAGGTACATTTGTGGACCCGACAGCTGTTGGAAGTGTCTTCTAAGGTACATCCCACATGGGTTATTATACCCTATGATGGGACTGATGAGTGATGAGTAAAGCGGCACTATAACCCCAGTATGTCTAGATGGGAATCCTTTAGTAGTCAAATGGCCTACATAGAAGGATGTCCTAACTACTGTGGAGATATGATTGTCAAAGGGGAGATCACTATCTACCTTAGTCCCTAGATAACCCATTACCTCGTCCATATTAAAGTGGCTGCCACTTATGTGTTATTATGTGGGTACCAATTCCACAATGGATAACTGTGCAGTCAGTGGCAATTGGCTGGAGGCTGTGTCATTGGCACCCTGTGACATTCTCTGTGAGGCCGTTTGAGGGATGTCTGTGTCAGCTGGACTATCAATCATGGCTCCCAGTTTGCAGTCATTGCCAAACATGGTCTGCCGTACTTCACCTGTGTTTACCTGTACCACAGAGACATATATTCCAAACAGTAGGGCCCCTAGGACTTAGTCCTGTGGGACACCAGTTGTGACTGGTCAAGAGTTGGACCTGGAGACTGCTAGTCATACCATGTGGGTCCTGTGTGTAAGCCTGTTGGCAACCCAACCTGTGATGTATGGGTGTATGTACAGGCTGGTGTGTTTATCAATAATACCCGAGTAGGGCATGGTGTCAAAAGCCTTGACGAGGTCCAGGTAGTATATGTGAACCACCTCCCCCATCATCTAACATCTTGGTGACTTGTATGAAAGATGTCAAACAGGTTCAGTAGGCATGAACTGCACTCAACCAAGCTGACATGGGTTGGGTCACGTGTTCAGAGGTTACCAATGTCTTTGTTAATGAGTGCCATGAGGATGCGAACCATACCATTGTAGACCAGGCTAGTCAGACTTGTTGGGTGGTAGTTACCATGGTCAGTCATGATTCCACATTGCTGGAGTGTGATAACCAATGCTATGCGCCATTGTATGGGCATGTAGCCTGTGGAGAGGCTGAGGTAGGAAAGCTTAATTAGGTGGGGGGGCAGGTTGTCTTGTACAGTTTGCAAGATGCAGTCTGGGACATCTGCCTCCATTGACACTGTGTTCTGCTGTTAGAAAGGGCCATTTCCACCTGTATGCCTCTGATGTGTGGGATACTGTACTTTTTGGGTAGTGTTGTAGGCTCTTTAAGGGGTGAAGTATGCACTGAATGTATCTGCAAGGATGCTGGCGATTTCAGTGGGGTCAGCATATTTTGTGCTATTTTTCACCGGCACAGTGCAAATCTGTGTGTCACCACGTAGATCCTTGACATAGCCAAGGAAGGCTTTGTGGTTATCTTTCAAATCCTTGTGTATTCTCCCACTAGTGTTAGCCTTGGATGATGTCATGAAGGACCTACGTATCATACTAATAGTGGTCACAGATGTCTGCTCTTCATGGGATTTGCTGTGTGTCTGGAACACTGTCCTACTTCTATAGTATAGCCTGTTTATTGCAGAGGTCCACCAGACCAGTGTCCTTGTCTAGGAGGAGTCTTGGTTTACCAGTGATGGCACGATCCATACATCCATGTAGGTGCTTATAGACTGTATTTGTAAATCTGTCTGTATCTTGAGCAGTGTTACTCCTTAGCATGGGGGCTGTGAAACACCCCACCCCTGTCACTAGCAGTATAAATTAAGCTGTAGGAAAGGTATCACTGTAGTATCCGTGGGTGGGGAACATGCTTGAGTGTGGAAACAGTGAGTAGTTCATGGTGAGATCTAACCAGTGACCGGTTAACCTCCGCTATGGTGCACCTGTTGCCCATGTTGTTGACCACATCTAGTAGTTTCCATCCCACGTTAGGGAGGTTACCACCTGATACAGGGCATATGAGGTGATAAATTCCAGGAAGCACTGGGCCTGGAAGTGAGCACCGCAGTAAGTTTCCCAGTTAATGGTATGGTAGTTGACATCAACCAATGCCAGGGTGGGCTTTAGGACTGTCATGTTCTCCACTGTCTCCAGGTAGGTGGAGTGGAGGTCCTGGGTCATGGAGGGTGATCCGTAGCAGGCCACAGTTTACATTGCAGTTGTGGCTGATGTTAGCTGCACATGGATGATCTCAGAGGTATCATACTACCCCACTAACCTGGAGGTGTAGGTATCCCTGATGAATATGGATACATCCCCCTCCATTTCTGTCAGTACATGTTCTGTGGCTGAAATGTGTGGTATGGGTTGTAGTCTGGTAGTGTTGGTGTGCTCTCAGGAGCCTTAAGACAAATCTCAGTTACTGCACAGATGTTGATGTTGTCCATCCTGAGAAGTGCTGTGAGTGCATGCATGTTGTGATCACAACCCCTAGTGTTGAGTAGCATAACCCTCATTGAATCTGCTAGTGTGCTGTTTACAGAGCTGGTATTCACCTTCAAGACTGTCCTAAATAAGGCACCATGGGGCGCCAATAGCCTTGGCCAGTATTCTAAAGTCTAAGGCTGACACATAGGCTGGTATGGCGTCATTGCATGCATGTTCCCAATCTGTGCTTGTTTTTCATCTCCCCTGTAGGTAACCTACTGGAAAGCAATAGAAAGCCTTAAACTTATACAAGTCTTCTAGCTCCCAAGATATGCTTTTGGAGTGACTAAGTATCAATGTTTTGTATGTTCTCGCTGTACTTAACTGTTTCCTGACTACATGGTGATTTCTCAATGTATATTGTGATCTGAAGGTCTGTTTATTCACATATTATGGCTGTGATGGCCTGCACATTAGAGGTTCACAAATAGCCTACTACCTATCTGCCCAAGGGCAATTAGAAGCATAGCTACAGTGTGTTGGCTTTTCCCACACCATTGATGAATTACCTGAGCCTCTGTCAAGCATAGCTAATGAAGCAATTCCCGGCAGAGTTGCTGGAAGCTGTTGAAGACTGGGGTTGTGGAGAATGATAGGGGCACTTAGTGATCTAAAGAGGGCATGTTAATGTGACAATTCAACACCATTCAATTCCCCCAACAGGTCTCACAGCTATCTAACTGGACAGGCTCCCCCACCCGCTGGCTGTATGGTTCTGGGACACATGATCCCAGGGGTGTATAGTCTGTTACCCATTCACACAACAAGGTTTCACTTGAAGTGTGTCAGTGAGGGGCTATGCCTAATGTAGTTAGGAATGTAATGTATTGTCTCACAGTACATTTGTTATATGTTGTTATTTCAAGTGTACGTGAAGCTCAGTGAGCTTGGGGGCCTCCGCCCTTTGCTTAGCCTAGCTTACAAATAGAAATCATCTAAATAGGAAATAGGTGGAAGCAACATTAATGTCAACAGTGGAATGGTTACAGCATCTGCGTAGTATCTGTGCATTCGAGGTTACAATCCCGATAAAGGCAGGGATGTTTATAATGTGCTAAAGTATACCTTAACCACAGCTTGCATATATAGGTAGTAATCATCTGTATAATAAACATTCAAAAT